>NW_027202423.1:230000-241089 GCF_024711535.1 Dipodomys merriami | reverse complement strand
TAACCCTAACCCTAACCCTAACCCTAACCCTAACCCTAACCCTAACCCTAACCCTAACCCTAACCCTAACCCTAACCCTAACCCTAACCCTAACCCTAACCCTAACCCTAACCCTAACCCTAACCCTAACCCTAACCCTAACCCTAACCCTAACCCTAACCCTAACCCTAACCCTAACCCTAACCCTAACCCTAACCCTAACCCTAACCCTAACCCTAACCCTAACCCTAACCCTAACCCTAACCCTAACCCTAACCCTAACCCTAACCCTAACCCTAACCCTAACCCTAACCCTAACCCTAACCCTAACCCTAACCCTAACCCTAACCCTAACCCTAACCCTAACCCTAACCCTAACCCTAACCCTAACCCTAACCCTAACCCTAACCCTAACCCTAACCCTAACCCTAACCCTAACCCTAACCCTAACCCTAACCCTAACCCTAACCCTAACCCTAACCCTAACCCTAACCCTAACCCTAACCCTAACCCTAACCCTAACCCTAACCCTAACCCTAACCCTAACCCTAACCCTAACCCTAACCCTAACCCTAACCCTAACCCTAACCCTAACCCTAACCCTAACCCTAACCCTAACCCTAACCCTAACCCTAACCCTAACCCTAACCCTAACCCTAACCCTAACCCTAACCCTAACCCTAACCCTAACCCTAACCCTAACCCTAACCCTAACCCTAACCCTAACCCTAACCCTAACCCTAACCCTAACCCTAACCCTAACCCTAACCCTAACCCTAACCCTAACCCTAACCCTAACCCTAACCCTAACCCTAACCCTAACCCTAACCCTAACCCTAACCCTAACCCTAACCCTAACCCTAACCCTAACCCTAACCCTAACCCTAACCCTAACCCTAACCCTAACCCTAACCCTAACCCTAACCCTAACCCTAACCCTAACCCTAACCCTAACCCTAACCCTAACCCTAACCCTAACCCTAACCCTAACCCTAACCCTAACCCTAACCCTAACCCTAACCCTAACCCTAACCCTAACCCTAACCCTAACCCTAACCCTAACCCTAACCCTAACCCTAACCCTAACCCTAACCCTAACCCTAACCCTAACCCTAACCCTAACCCTAACCCTAACCCTAACCCTAACCCTAACCCTAACCCTAACCCTAACCCTAACCCTAACCCTAACCCTAACCCTAACCCTAACCCTAACCCTAACCCTAACCCTAACCCTAACCCTAACCCTAACCCTAACCCTAACCCTAACCCTAACCCTAACCCTAACCCTAACCCTAACCCTAACCCTAACCCTAACCCTAACCCTAACCCTAACCCTAACCCTAACCCTAACCCTAACCCTAACCCTAACCCTAACCCTAACCCTAACCCTAACCCTAACCCTAACCCTAACCCTAACCCTAACCCTAACCCTAACCCTAACCCTAACCCTAACCCTAACCCTAACCCTAACCCTAACCCTAACCCTAACCCTAACCCTAACCCTAACCCTAACCCTAACCCTAACCCTAACCCTAACCCTAACCCTAACCCTAACCCTAACCCTAACCCTAACCCTAACCCTAACCCTAACCCTAACCCTAACCCTAACCCTAACCCTAACCCTAACCCTAACCCTAACCCTAACCCTAACCCTAACCCTAACCCTAACCCTAACCCTAACCCTAACCCTAACCCTAACCCTAACCCTAACCCTAACCCTAACCCTAACCCTAACCCTAACCCTAACCCTAACCCTAACCCTAACCCTAACCCTAACCCTAACCCTAACCCTAACCCTAACCCTAACCCTAACCCTAACCCTAACCCTAACCCTAACCCTAACCCTAACCCTAACCCTAACCCTAACCCTAACCCTAACCCTAACCCTAACCCTAACCCTAACCCTAACCCTAACCCTAACCCTAACCCTAACCCTAACCCTAACCCTAACCCTAACCCTAACCCTAACCCTAACCCTAACCCTAACCCTAACCCTAACCCTAACCCTAACCCTAACCCTAACCCTAACCCTAACCCTAACCCTAACCCTAACCCTAACCCTAACCCTAACCCTAACCCTAACCCTAACCCTAACCCTAACCCTAACCCTAACCCTAACCCTAACCCTAACCCTAACCCTAACCCTAACCCTAACCCTAACCCTAACCCTAACCCTAACCCTAACCCTAACCCTAACCCTAACCCTAACCCTAACCCTAACCCTAACCCTAACCCTAACCCTAACCCTAACCCTAACCCTAACCCTAACCCTAACCCTAACCCTAACCCTAACCCTAACCCTAACCCTAACCCTAACCCTAACCCTAACCCTAACCCTAACCCTAACCCTAACCCTAACCCTAACCCTAACCCTAACCCTAACCCTAACCCTAACCCTAACCCTAACCCTAACCCTAACCCTAACCCTAACCCTAACCCTAACCCTAACCCTAACCCTAACCCTAACCCTAACCCTAACCCTAACCCTAACCCTAACCCTAACCCTAACCCTAACCCTAACCCTAACCCTAACCCTAACCCTAACCCTAACCCTAACCCTAACCCTAACCCTAACCCTAACCCTAACCCTAACCCTAACCCTAACCCTAACCCTAACCCTAACCCTAACCCTAACCCTAACCCTAACCCTAACCCTAACCCTAACCCTAACCCTAACCCTAACCCTAACCCTAACCCTAACCCTAACCCTAACCCTAACCCTAACCCTAACCCTAACCCTAACCCTAACCCTAACCCTAACCCTAACCCTAACCCTAACCCTAACCCTAACCCTAACCCTAACCCTAACCCTAACCCTAACCCTAACCCTAACCCTAACCCTAACCCTAACCCTAACCCTAACCCTAACCCTAACCCTAACCCTAACCCTAACCCTAACCCTAACCCTAACCCTAACCCTAACCCTAACCCTAACCCTAACCCTAACCCTAACCCTAACCCTAACCCTAACCCTAACCCTAACCCTAACCCTAACCCTAACCCTAACCCTAACCCTAACCCTAACCCTAACCCTAACCCTAACCCTAACCCTAACCCTAACCCTAACCCTAACCCTAACCCTAACCCTAACCCTAACCCTAACCCTAACCCTAACCCTAACCCTAACCCTAACCCTAACCCTAACCCTAACCCTAACCCTAACCCTAACCCTAACCCTAACCCTAACCCTAACCCTAACCCTAACCCTAACCCTAACCCTAACCCTAACCCTAACCCTAACCCTAACCCTAACCCTAACCCTAACCCTAACCCTAACCCTAACCCTAACCCTAACCCTAACCCTAACCCTAACCCTAACCCTAACCCTAACCCTAACCCTAACCCTAACCCTAACCCTAACCCTAACCCTAACCCTAACCCTAACCCTAACCCTAACCCTAACCCTAACCCTAACCCTAACCCTAACCCTAACCCTAACCCTAACCCTAACCCTAACCCTAACCCTAACCCTAACCCTAACCCTAACCCTAACCCTAACCCTAACCCTAACCCTAACCCTAACCCTAACCCTAACCCTAACCCTAACCCTAACCCTAACCCTAACCCTAACCCTAACCCTAACCCTAACCCTAACCCTAACCCTAACCCTAACCCTAACCCTAACCCTAACCCTAACCCTAACCCTAACCCTAACCCTAACCCTAACCCTAACCCTAACCCTAACCCTAACCCTAACCCTAACCCTAACCCTAACCCTAACCCTAACCCTAACCCTAACCCTAACCCTAACCCTAACCCTAACCCTAACCCTAACCCTAACCCTAACCCTAACCCTAACCCTAACCCTAACCCTAACCCTAACCCTAACCCTAACCCTAACCCTAACCCTAACCCTAACCCTAACCCTAACCCTAACCCTAACCCTAACCCTAACCCTAACCCTAACCCTAACCCTAACCCTAACCCTAACCCTAACCCTAACCCTAACCCTAACCCTAACCCTAACCCTAACCCTAACCCTAACCCTAACCCTAACCCTAACCCTAACCCTAACCCTAACCCTAACCCTAACCCTAACCCTAACCCTAACCCTAACCCTAACCCTAACCCTAACCCTAACCCTAACCCTAACCCTAACCCTAACCCTAACCCTAACCCTAACCCTAACCCTAACCCTAACCCTAACCCTAACCCTAACCCTAACCCTAACCCTAACCCTAACCCTAACCCTAACCCTAACCCTAACCCTAACCCTAACCCTAACCCTAACCCTAACCCTAACCCTAACCCTAACCCTAACCCTAACCCTAACCCTAACCCTAACCCTAACCCTAACCCTAACCCTAACCCTAACCCTAACCCTAACCCTAACCCTAACCCTAACCCTAACCCTAACCCTAACCCTAACCCTAACCCTAACCCTAACCCTAACCCTAACCCTAACCCTAACCCTAACCCTAACCCTAACCCTAACCCTAACCCTAACCCTAACCCTAACCCTAACCCTAACCCTAACCCTAACCCTAACCCTAACCCTAACCCTAACCCTAACCCTAACCCTAACCCTAACCCTAACCCTAACCCTAACCCTAACCCTAACCCTAACCCTAACCCTAACCCTAACCCTAACCCTAACCCTAACCCTAACCCTAACCCTAACCCTAACCCTAACCCTAACCCTAACCCTAACCCTAACCCTAACCCTAACCCTAACCCTAACCCTAACCCTAACCCTAACCCTAACCCTAACCCTAACCCTAACCCTAACCCTAACCCTAACCCTAACCCTAACCCTAACCCTAACCCTAACCCTAACCCTAACCCTAACCCTAACCCTAACCCTAACCCTAACCCTAACCCTAACCCTAACCCTAACCCTAACCCTAACCCTAACCCTAACCCTAACCCTAACCCTAACCCTAACCCTAACCCTAACCCTAACCCTAACCCTAACCCTAACCCTAACCCTAACCCTAACCCTAACCCTAACCCTAACCCTAACCCTAACCCTAACCCTAACCCTAACCCTAACCCTAACCCTAACCCTAACCCTAACCCTAACCCTAACCCTAACCCTAACCCTAACCCTAACCCTAACCCTAACCCTAACCCTAACCCTAACCCTAACCCTAACCCTAACCCTAACCCTAACCCTAACCCTAACCCTAACCCTAACCCTAACCCTAACCCTAACCCTAACCCTAACCCTAACCCTAACCCTAACCCTAACCCTAACCCTAACCCTAACCCTAACCCTAACCCTAACCCTAACCCTAACCCTAACCCTAACCCTAACCCTAACCCTAACCCTAACCCTAACCCTAACCCTAACCCTAACCCTAACCCTAACCCTAACCCTAACCCTAACCCTAACCCTAACCCTAACCCTAACCCTAACCCTAACCCTAACCCTAACCCTAACCCTAACCCTAACCCTAACCCTAACCCTAACCCTAACCCTAACCCTAACCCTAACCCTAACCCTAACCCTAACCCTAACCCTAACCCTAACCCTAACCCTAACCCTAACCCTAACCCTAACCCTAACCCTAACCCTAACCCTAACCCTAACCCTAACCCTAACCCTAACCCTAACCCTAACCCTAACCCTAACCCTAACCCTAACCCTAACCCTAACCCTAACCCTAACCCTAACCCTAACCCTAACCCTAACCCTAACCCTAACCCTAACCCTAACCCTAACCCTAACCCTAACCCTAACCCTAACCCTAACCCTAACCCTAACCCTAACCCTAACCCTAACCCTAACCCTAACCCTAACCCTAACCCTAACCCTAACCCTAACCCTAACCCTAACCCTAACCCTAACCCTAACCCTAACCCTAACCCTAACCCTAACCCTAACCCTAACCCTAACCCTAACCCTAACCCTAACCCTAACCCTAACCCTAACCCTAACCCTAACCCTAACCCTAACCCTAACCCTAACCCTAACCCTAACCCTAACCCTAACCCTAACCCTAACCCTAACCCTAACCCTAACCCTAACCCTAACCCTAACCCTAACCCTAACCCTAACCCTAACCCTAACCCTAACCCTAACCCTAACCCTAACCCTAACCCTAACCCTAACCCTAACCCTAACCCTAACCCTAACCCTAACCCTAACCCTAACCCTAACCCTAACCCTAACCCTAACCCTAACCCTAACCCTAACCCTAACCCTAACCCTAACCCTAACCCTAACCCTAACCCTAACCCTAACCCTAACCCTAACCCTAACCCTAACCCTAACCCTAACCCTAACCCTAACCCTAACCCTAACCCTAACCCTAACCCTAACCCTAACCCTAACCCTAACCCTAACCCTAACCCTAACCCTAACCCTAACCCTAACCCTAACCCTAACCCTAACCCTAACCCTAACCCTAACCCTAACCCTAACCCTAACCCTAACCCTAACCCTAACCCTAACCCTAACCCTAACCCTAACCCTAACCCTAACCCTAACCCTAACCCTAACCCTAACCCTAACCCTAACCCTAACCCTAACCCTAACCCTAACCCGAACCCTAACCCTAACCCTAACCCTAACCCTAACCCTAACCCTAACCCTAACCCTAACCCTAACCCTAACCCTAACCCTAACCCTAACCCTAACCCTAACCCTAACCCTAACCCTAACCCTAACCCTAACCCTAACCCTAACCCTAACCCTAACCCTAACCCTAACCCTAACCCTAACCCTAACCCTAACCCTAACCCTAACCCTAACCCTAACCCTAACCCTAACCCTAACCCTAACCCTAACCCTAACCCTAACCCTAACCCTAACCCTAACCCTAACCCTAACCCTAACCCTAACCCTAACCCTAACCCTAACCCTAACCCTAACCCTAACCCTAACCCTAACCCTAACCCTAACCCTAACCCTAACCCTAACCCTAACCCTAACCCTAACCCTAACCCTAACCCTAACCCTAACCCTAACCCTAACCCTAACCCTAACCCTAACCCTAACCCTAACCCTAACCCTAACCCTAACCCTAACCCTAACCCTAACCCTAACCCTAACCCTAACCCTAACCCTAACCCTAACCCTAACCCTAACCCTAACCCTAACCCTAACCCTAACCCTAACCCTAACCCTAACCCTAACCCTAACCCTAACCCTAACCCTAACCCTAACCCTAACCCTAACCCTAACCCTAACCCTAACCCTAACCCTAACCCTAACCCTAACCCTAACCCTAACCCTAACCCTAACCCTAACCCTAACCCTAACCCTAACCCTAACCCTAACCCTAACCCTAACCCTAACCCTAACCCTAACCCTAACCCTAACCCTAACCCTAACCCTAACCCTAACCCTAACCCTAACCCTAACCCTAACCCTAACCCTAACCCTAACCCTAACCCTAACCCTAACCCTAACCCTAACCCTAACCCTAACCCTAACCCTAACCCTAACCCTAACCCTAACCCTAACCCTAACCCTAACCCTAACCCTAACCCTAACCCTAACCCTAACCCTAACCCTAACCCTAACCCTAACCCTAACCCTAACCCTAACCCTAACCCTAACCCTAACCCTAACCCTAACCCTAACCCTAACCCTAACCCTAACCCTAACCCTAACCCTAACCCTAACCCTAACCCTAACCCTAACCCTAACCCTAACCCTAACCCTAACCCTAACCCTAACCCTAACCCTAACCCTAACCCTAACCCTAACCCTAACCCTAACCCTAACCCTAACCCTAACCCTAACCCTAACCCTAACCCTAACCCTAACCCTAACCCTAACCCTAACCCTAACCCTAACCCTAACCCTAACCCTAACCCTAACCCTAACCCTAACCCTAACCCTAACCCTAACCCTAACCCTAACCCTAACCCTAACCCTAACCCTAACCCTAACCCTAACCCTAACCCTAACCCTAACCCTAACCCTAACCCTAACCCTAACCCTAACCCTAACCCTAACCCTAACCCTAACCCTAACCCTAACCCTAACCCTAACCCTAACCCTAACCCTAACCCTAACCCTAACCCTAACCCTAACCCTAACCCTAACCCTAACCCTAACCCTAACCCTAACCCTAACCCTAACCCTAACCCTAACCCTAACCCTAACCCTAACCCTAACCCTAACCCTAACCCTAACCCTAACCCTAACCCTAACCCTAACCCTAACCCTAACCCTAACCCTAACCCTAACCCTAACCCTAACCCTAACCCTAACCCTAACCCTAACCCTAACCCTAACCCTAACCCTAACCCTAACCCTAACCCTAACCCTAACCCTAACCCTAACCCTAACCCTAACCCTAACCCTAACCCTAACCCTAACCCTAACCCTAACCCTAACCCTAACCCTAACCCTAACCCTAACCCTAACCCTAACCCTAACCCTAACCCTAACCCTAACCCTAACCCTAACCCTAACCCTAACCCTAACCCTAACCCTAACCCTAACCCTAACCCTAACCCTAACCCTAACCCTAACCCTAACCCTAACCCTAACCCTAACCCTAACCCTAACCCTAACCCTAACCCTAACCCTAACCCTAACCCTAACCCTAACCCTAACCCTAACCCTAACCCTAACCCTAACCCTAACCCTAACCCTAACCCTAACCCTAACCCTAACCCTAACCCTAACCCTAACCCTAACCCTAACCCTAACCCTAACCCTAACCCTAACCCTAACCCTAACCCTAACCCTAACCCTAACCCTAACCCTAACCCTAACCCTAACCCTAACCCTAACCCTAACCCTAACCCTAACCCTAACCCTAACCCTAACCCTAACCCTAACCCTAACCCTAACCCTAACCCTAACCCTAACCCTAACCCTAACCCTAACCCTAACCCTAACCCTAACCCTAACCCTAACCCTAACCCTAACCCTAACCCTAACCCTAACCCTAACCCTAACCCTAACCCTAACCCTAACCCTAACCCTAACCCTAACCCTAACCCTAACCCTAACCCTAACCCTAACCCTAACCCTAACCCTAACCCTAACCCTAACCCTAACCCTAACCCTAACCCTAACCCTAACCCTAACCCTAACCCTAACCCTAACCCTAACCCTAACCCTAACCCTAACCCTAACCCTAACCCTAACCCTAACCCTAACCCTAACCCTAACCCTAACCCTAACCCTAACCCTAACCCTAACCCTAACCCTAACCCTAACCCTAACCCTAACCCTAACCCTAACCCTAACCCTAACCCTAACCCTAACCCTAACCCTAACCCTAACCCTAACCCTAACCCTAACCCTAACCCTAACCCTAACCCTAACCCTAACCCTAACCCTAACCCTAACCCTAACCCTAACCCTAACCCTAACCCTAACCCTAACCCTAACCCTAACCCTAACCCTAACCCTAACCCTAACCCTAACCCTAACCCTAACCCTAACCCTAACCCTAACCCTAACCCTAACCCTAACCCTAACCCTAACCCTAACCCTAACCCTAACCCTAACCCTAACCCTAACCCTAACCCTAACCCTAACCCTAACCCTAACCCTAACCCTAACCCTAACCCTAACCCTAACCCTAACCCTAACCCTAACCCTAACCCTAACCCTAACCCTAACCCTAACCCTAACCCTAACCCTAACCCTAACCCTAACCCTAACCCTAACCCTAACCCTAACCCTAACCCTAACCCTAACCCTAACCCTAACCCTAACCCTAACCCTAACCCTAACCCTAACCCTAACCCTAACCCTAACCCTAACCCTAACCCTAACCCTAACCCTAACCCTAACCCTAACCCTAACCCTAACCCTAACCCTAACCCTAACCCTAACCCTAACCCTAACCCTAACCCTAACCCTAACCCTAACCCTAACCCTAACCCTAACCCTAACCCTAACCCTAACCCTAACCCTAACCCTAACCCTAACCCTAACCCTAACCCTAACCCTAACCCTAACCCTAACCCTAACCCTAACCCTAACCCTAACCCTAACCCTAACCCTAACCCTAACCCTAACCCTAACCCTAACCCTAACCCTAACCCTAACCCTAACCCTAACCCTAACCCTAACCCTAACCCTAACCCTAACCCTAACCCTAACCCTAACCCTAACCCTAACCCTAACCCTAACCCTAACCCTAACCCTAACCCTAACCCTAACCCTAACCCTAACCCTAACCCTAACCCTAACCCTAACCCTAACCCTAACCCTAACCCTAACCCTAACCCTAACCCTAACCCTAACCCTAACCCTAACCCTAACCCTAACCCTAACCCTAACCCTAACCCTAACCCTAACCCTAACCCTAACCCTAACCCTAACCCTAACCCTAACCCTAACCCTAACCCTAACCCTAACCCTAACCCTAACCCTAACCCTAACCCTAACCCTAACCCTAACCCTAACCCTAACCCTAACCCTAACCCTAACCCTAACCCTAACCCTAACCCTAACCCTAACCCTAACCCTAACCCTAACCCTAACCCTAACCCTAACCCTAACCCTAACCCTAACCCTAACCCTAACCCTAACCCTAACCCTAACCCTAACCCTAACCCTAACCCTAACCCTAACCCTAACCCTAACCCTAACCCTAACCCTAACCCTAACCCTAACCCTAACCCTAACCCTAACCCTAACCCTAACCCTAACCCTAACCCTAACCCTAACCCTAACCCTAACCCTAACCCTAACCCTAACCCTAACCCTAACCCTAACCCTAACCCTAACCCTAACCCTAACCCTAACCCTAACCCTAACCCTAACCCTAACCCTAACCCTAACCCTAACCCTAACCCTAACCCTAACCCTAACCCTAACCCTAACCCTAACCCTAACCCTAACCCTAACCCTAACCCTAACCCTAACCCTAACCCTAACCCTAACCCTAACCCTAACCCTAACCCTAACCCTAACCCTAACCCTAACCCTAACCCTAACCCTAACCCTAACCCTAACCCTAACCCTAACCCTAACCCTAACCCTAACCCTAACCCTAACCCTAACCCTAACCCTAACCCTAACCCTAACCCTAACCCTAACCCTAACCCTAACCCTAACCCTAACCCTAACCCTAACCCTAACCCTAACCCTAACCCTAACCCTAACCCTAACCCTAACCCTAACCCTAACCCTAACCCTAACCCTAACCCTAACCCTAACCCTAACCCTAACCCTAACCCTAACCCT
>NW_027202423.1:0-212500 GCF_024711535.1 Dipodomys merriami | reverse complement strand
AATATGGAACTCTGAGAGCCAAGCAAGTGTAACTAAAATCAACTCAAGCCAGCTCACTTGGCCTGTGGCTCAGGAACAAGAAAGATGCTCTTGTGTTGTTTTCAAAGTTCAAGAGATTCAAGTCTCAGGCATAAATGGTGTAGAGTGCCTCACTCGATGCTGCAGACATTGGATCATTGCTAAACCAGAAACCAATGTCTCAGGCCTTGTTATAAGAAGAAACCAAGAGAAACACAAGGCAACTCCGGCAAGGTAAAGCTATGACAGGAAACCTATTTAATCTCATCCTAGCCCACACTAGAACCTTCTTCTTGTGTACTTTTATATGAGTAGACTGAGAAAATATTTACTGTGTAGTTTTCAATCCAGTCTATTACAATTACTCAATTTAAGTGTACTCCCATTTCCATGTTTCAAAGATCCATTCTTTTTACTACCTCAGTGTGACAATGAGTCAGCCCAAACCCTGAATGTGCCTTATAATATATGCTGCCTGGACTCAGGCTTGCTGGAAATTCTGGTAATGGACCTGGTCCCTGCCGACCAGAAAGGTAGTTCCTTCTATGTTGGAAACTTCCTCCACCACTATAGACAGTGAAGACAAGAGAGCAGTTTCTGGACATTCTGTTTAAAAGTGAGTGTTCCTAAGCCGGGTGCTGGTGGCCCACAACTGTAATCCTAGCTACTCAGGACACTAAGATCTGAGGATTAAGGTTCAAAGCCAGTCCGGACAGGAAAGTCCATGAGAATCTTATCTCCAATAAAGCACTAGAAAACCGGAAGCGGTGCTGTGGCTCAACTGGTAGGGTGCTTACATTGAGTTGACGGGCTGAGGTATAGCATCCAAACCCAGAGTTCAAGCCCCATGACTGACAAAAAAAGTGAGTTTTCCCCTTCAAATCCAAGACTGATGAGACCCCCCTGGCATAATATTAGAATACTTGGTACATCTCTGAGACTGTTTCACTCGGGTCTTATCAAAGGAGCTTGGCTTGAGACAAGGAAGTGCAGTCTTCGAATAATTCCTTAGGACTGGACTGCCAGAACATATCATTTGCCTCATTAGCTAGTGGAGCCTTAATGATTTGCTTGCTGAGAGACTAGGATTAAAGGAATGAGCCAGTCACATCCAACGTCTACCCTCACATAGGAAATCACTATCTTGGAGGCCTTTGAAGGAATATAGACAGAATAAAGGATGCAACTTGAACTTGAATTTGGGGCCTGAGTGCTGTCCCATTCGTAGCATGCTACCAATTGAGCCCCAAGTCCACTTCTGGCCTTTGGCTGGTTAAATGAAGATAAGTGTCTTTAGATTTTACAAACTAGACTGGGTTCAAACTGGCATCAATCTGATCCTCAGATCTCACCCTCCTGATTACTAGGGTTAGAGTCATGAGCCATTCTGCAGTTATTTGGAAAGACGTATATAAGCATACTCACAGAACTTCCATGAAATTGTATAGACATATTTTAACTTTTTTCTGCCATATTTACATTACCATTTGTGACTTAGACAGTCCCATGTGTGTCTTGTTCAGAAAAGGAGAAGCATAGAGTTAACTTCCTTCTTCCATTGGTACAGATGCTTCTACCGTTACTGGGAGGAAGATAAACAAGTGAAAAAGTAAGTGGACATTGGCACAAAGAAAAATTTTGTCTTTTGAAACTTGGTACCTTTGACGTTTATGAATCAAAGTCAATTTTCTTCTTTGCACACCAGTTGTGATTTTCACCAGAGGGTTGAGGTTTGGCACGTCAGTGGATAGCAGCTTACACAGTTGTGGATGTGGTTGTGGTTTTGGACTCTCATGGATGCCAGAGAGGGCTGTGTATAACAAGTCAAATTCAGTGGGGAAACAGCTTTCTCTTTCTATCACAGGGAGAAATTTTTAAGATTATATTTGAGAAATTTCTAGAAGTGGGTTGTGAGGAGCATCCTGCTTGCAGGAGTCTCTTCCCAATTCCCCACATGCAAATCCTGCCAGAAAGAGGCTATAGTACAAGGCTCAGGATGGGGAGGGTGGGCTCTCATTTTCCTTGTCACAAATCTGCCCACAGCATTGTTTGTTCTATCCTCTCTATGTGGTGGACTTCTACCCTGATGATTTCTATGCACCTAAGAACCATGACACCCTGAAAGAACTTACACAGTATGTCAAGATCAACATGATCTCTTCAGACCTGCACTTCTGCTTACATATTCTTCTGGACCAGCTGGAGGAACCCAAGACCCCTGAGACCAAGAAAAAGAGGAAGAACTCCTTGTTTAGATGCCTTAGGGATCATGAGGAGGGATAGAACCTGGGTCTCTAGGGATGGGCCCAATTGGTCAAGAGACCTTAGTACTCCTCAGTTTGGCAAAATGTCCTTTTATGGATATTCTATGCCAAGTAATATCTGTTCTCCTTTTGATAGAACTAGGAAGTAGCCACTCATTAGAATCACCCTACATTCTCATCAGTGTTAAGTCCAAACTCAAATTCTACAGCTTCTCCCATGGTACTTTAGCCACACCTTAACTTCTAGGGTCTACTTTAAGATTTCTGTACCTATTTCCATTCTCAGGTTTGCATCACCATAAAGCAGCTCCTGCAGAACTCCAAATAAAGAACCCATCAGTGGTGTCGTCTATGGTGACTGATAGAGATTGGAAGATCTCCAGAAAGCATGTGAACATGGAGGTTTTTTTTCAATTTGTAGAAAGGCCCAAGTAAGTTTTGAGTCCTATGGACATCACACTGGTTCTGAACCCCACATGTGATGCAGGCATACCTGCACATACCACCAAGGAAGAAGAAGTTCCAGAATGTTTTCTATTGATGTTAACAATCCTGCTAGATTGGCACCAAACCAATCAAAAAAACACGTCTTGGTGTGCAGGGTAAATGTGTGCTAATGGAAAATGACCCCAGTCTATGTTCAAGAAACCAATAAGTGAGGTCCAAAATCTAGATTCAGTAGAGGAAAGGGAATCTTTCCCCACAATACCCAGACCAATCTGACCTCTTACAGGGGATTCAATTTCCAATTGAGAAATTAGAATTTGTCCCTACCTGGACTCAGGAAGAAAACCCTGTCTTTAATGAGGAAGTAGATCTCTTTGAGGACTCTGAGGGAGAATTTCTGATGTCTTCTCCTTTTCCCGAGACAATCCTTATTTTTCTTTTTGTCCTGATTGTTGTAAAAGGTTCATCCTTTTCATTTTTTAACTTTATTAAAACATATTTTTGACATATTCTAAAATTCATGATTCCTAAATATATTTCTTTTTAATCCTACAATCTGAAGCATCGTGCATATGTGTTCTGTGTGTGTGGCGGGGGGGAGGAACACAGAGTGACGGGGCTGTATTAGAGAGCCTACTGGATATAATGGGAACTGTTAAATACACAGGGAGTGTCAAGGAAGCCAGGCCATGCCTGCATGGGGCGATAAGGTGGCTATAAAAGCTCTAGGACATAGCAGATCAGAGGTCCTAGAAAGCTTTCCTGTCAATTGGGACAAATGCCACAATACTCATTGTGGTATGTGGGACTCTCTTCCAAAAGTGAGTTCGAATTTGAATACAACTTCATTGTGCTTTGGGCAAATATGGAAGAAAAATTTGTCTCCAATATTATAAAAAAAAGTCTACTTAGGGCTGAAAATATTTGACAAAATATATAGAAAATATGTATACTGGAAAGCAAAAGCCATAATCAATAGCAAAAAGAAGGCTTACATAGATGTACAAACACAAAATCAGGAAGAAAAAATACTCCACATTTAAATCAGTTATATGTAAATACATGTTATATTCTTGAAGTTATATATAGTATATTACATAATGTATAAGACTGAATATGATTTTTCCAACTACAAAGACATTTAAATTTTAGACTTGAGATTTTTTGCACAAAATATTAGTGTAAATATTATTGAGGGGAAGTAGTGATATAATTTGATTATAATTATAAGAATATATATGTGTGTTTCTAGATATAACACTGATTATAAATAGATGAATAAACATATAAATACATTTGTATATATCTGTCTATGAAGTTAATAAAATGAAAGTTAATGTAATGAAACTGATTATAGTATGTATAAAAAGTGGAGTGCATGAGACTCAGTCCTGTAATGCTAGTTATGTGGGAAGCTGGGTTCTGAGTTTTAGTATCACTTACAACCAAGTCATAGATTTTCAGAGGAGGCCTGGGCCCTCCAGTGTAGCAAATAAACACATAGGCAGTGGGGTCACACTCCCTTACCCCAGAGGAAAGTCAGTAGAAATCAGGACAAGCCTCTTATCTTATGACAGTCTATTCATTTCCTGTACAAACATGGCCATTTGTAGAACATCAGATGGAAAGTTGGCATTCCCTCCAAAAGGTTCTAAAAAGAGCCTTCCAAACTGTAGTCTCTGACTATACTGAAAACCTTATTTCCCTTCCCAAGATGAAAACACATAGAAATATGGCAAGGGCTCAAGCGAGATGGTCAAAGACTTACAAATACATAAAATTATATACTCTGTTTCAGTAATTCATTGACAAATCATCAAAGGCATGTCTTTATTTTTTTAAAGGAAAATGAAACCTACTCTGAGTTTATCAGGAACTGGATGATAGTTTGGTTGTTGAATTGTTGAATGCACTCCTGGGCATAGGAGACACATATCTTGGGGACATTTTTGTCGGGGTTGGTGTCCTCACGCAGCTTCACAATACAATGGCCATAATTTCTATGATGTCACAGCCACCTTTGCCATAGCAGCAAATAGGTGTCAGGCACTGATTTTGCCCTGAAGTGGACTCAACAACAGCAAAAGGCACTATTACAGGTGTTGGAGAAACAGAAGTGAATGTGGCTCTCTCCTCAGCAATTTCATGAGGTAAAGAAAACCAGAAATCTTACTGATAATTTCTATAAATCAAAGACATAAAATTGGTGATTTTTGTGGCAACAACTTCGTATTGGGGATATTGATAGGAGAGCCATCATCCAGGCAATTATCTAGGAGCAGGTACTCCAGACAGTAAGAACAGCAAGTACATCGCCCATTGATGGGAATGGAGCTGATTTGTTTCAGAAAAGGAAAACAGCACTGACATGCTTGCTTGTGAAGTAAGAATGGAAAGGTACAAAGAAGAAAAAGATCTGAAATGAAGATAGGTATAAATTAGATAGATATTGGATGCTGCCGATTACAAGAAGAAAAGTTCTGATTTTAGTTTAAATCTAACAACCCACTGGAACCAAAGTGCTACAATAGTAGTCAGACACAACTGATTCAGTAAAGAATACTTTTAAAATGTGATTCTAGCTGGGCTCTGGTGGCTCACAACTGGAATCCTAGTTACTCAGTTGACTGATATCTGAGGATCAGGTTTGAAGCAAGTCCAAGGAGGAAATTTGGTAAGACTGATTTCCAATTAACTACCAGAAATATGGACATGAAGCTGTGGTTCAACTGGTAGTCACTATCCTTCAGGAAAAAACTAATGGACAGCACCCAGGCCCTAGGTCCAAATCCCAGGACTTCACAAAACAAAGAAGCCAACAAATAAAATTTGGTGCTGTGATTCATCACTTAGCATTCTGATTCAATATATTTGTTATGAGCCTTGGAAATTTTATCCTTAGCAAATGCTCTTCCCTGATATTTTGCTGCATTACCAGCTTTCAAAGCCCTGACATCACCACTGTCTCCTCCCAGTTAGCATAGCAGTCTACCATTGGAAATTAGAAGATATATATTATTAATTAGAATTCTGATCATCTTTCCACATACATCAAATGAGTAAAAGCCACATTCCATTATTCTGAATGTTTTTAATCTTCCTCTGTTTTAATAAGCATTAAGCCTTAAAAATTCTACAGTGGTTATCATGTTAATTCAATAGTCATTCTTCCACCCAATCTTGTAACATATGTTTATAAAAGGAGAGACTATATGAAAGTGTGCACATTCTACCTTCTAACTATAATATTCTCAAGAAGTAGGATTTTACAGAAACGTCCTGATTGCTTTGCCAAATGACAGGATAAGAGATTTAAATAAGCTACCTAACATCTCAGAAGGAAAATGCTATTGGCTTTACAACAAATTCATTTGACTAGAACTGAGGAAGTGGGTTTCAGGAATGCCAGAGTCAAAGGGTATTATTCAAATCACCTTATCATGAGGTACAAGAAGTCTGTCTAGATCAACCTTCCAGGAAAAAAAGAAATGAAGGAAAGCAATTAATGCTTCTAAAACAAGCCAGTTGGTGGTGGTTCATGCTTGGTATCCTAGCTACATAGAAGTCTAAGATGAAAGGATCTCAATTCAAAGGCTGGCCAGGAAGAAAACTTTCTTCTCTGCAACCAGCAGACAGGAAACCTCAGCTCTGTGCCTGAAGCCCAGCTGGATGACCTTGTCCACAGATATCCAGACACACAAGACCACCCCCATCTGAAATATTATCAAAAACATTCAAACAATATCTCTTGTTTGGGATATAACATTTAAAATATATATGAAAAACATTTCATGGGTTCCAGTTAAAATGTCAGAGTGAAAGTGTAAATATGTACTCACTTAAAGGTAAGTTACTGACAAGAATGATATTAATGGGGCTAGAGGCCCATTTCGTAAATTATCCACTTAACCATCTTTCCTCACAATTTGTCAGTCAGCCTGAACCATGAAATTTTGAATGCAAGGAATGTGTTTGAGCATGTAGCTTGTGAAAGTAATAATGAAAAGCTAAATACTGGAAGCTCAAGCCTGTAAAACTAGTTACTCAGAACCATGAGATACGGGAAACTCAGTTCAAAGACAACTGAGCAAAAAAGACTCCTATCTCCAATTAAACAATAAATGAAGAAAGCTGAGCTGTGCTTCAAATGTTAGAGTACTAGATCGCATGAAATGCTAAGGGACAGTATCTAGGTCCTGAATTCAAGCCCCAGTACTGGCTCTCATACACAAAATGCTCATGACAACACCACAGTATATGCATATGTTAGCAAGGGATGTAGATGAATGGGATGATGACATCATTTACCTCACTTTTCGTCTCAAGCATTCTGTACAGTGTAGCTTAGTCTGTGAAAAGCCCTAGGTTAAATCTTTCCTCAAAATCAGCAGATACATCCTCATTTCCCTCAGCACATTCAAACATACACATAAAAGTGTATATTTTTTGAGCTAATTTTGAAATATATAACCATACACACGTGCTTCAGAATTGTGTACCCTTGTTTAGGTTTCATAGGGAACACAATATATCCAGGTTCTGGCTCACTCTTGTAATCTTAGCTGTTCAGTAATGTGGGATCTGAGGATCACAGTTTAATGCCAACCCAAGCTTATAAATCCTCAAGATCTTACATTCAATTAAGTAGCAAAAAAACAGAAGTGGAGATGTGGTTTGAATGGCACAATGACAGCATTGAGTAAAATAATCTAGGCAGAGCTCCAGAAGTTCAGTTCAAGCCTGAGTACTAGCCCACTAGCCCTCAAAAAGCCAAAAAAAACCCAAAACACAAAATCAAATATATGTCAAATATTTTGTAACTTTTGTAGCAAAATCCAATGAGGCAACATAGTTTCTGGTTTGTTGAAGATTTGGTGGGGAAACCCCAAATTCAACATGTGTTTAAGTGATGTAACAAACAAGCAACCAAATAAAATTTCCCATTAAAGAATTTTCCTTAGTATTCACTGGGACCCCTGACAAAGGGATTTTTTTCTATGTTTTTGAAAATCACTGGGTTTTTTTTTTTCAGTAAGGGAAATAGTTTAAACCTTTACTATAAGTTTAAGAGTCATTGGAAGTGCCAAGTGAAGTGAATGTACGACAAAAAGCACACAATATTATTATTTTCGATGCCTCTGTTGAGACACTACAAACTTGTAATAGGGTGGCCTCTCAGAAAGAGAAGGGGGATGCTCAGCATCACTGGTCATAAAAGAAATGCAAATCAAAACCAAAACCACATTTAGATTCCACTCACCCCAGTTAGAATGGCCATTATCAAGAGAGCAAATAATAACAGATGTGGGAGTGGATGTGGCTAAATGGAACACTACTAAATTGATGGTAGGAATGTAAACTGGTTCACCCACTCTGGAAGGCAGAATGGAGGTTCCTCAAAAAACTAAACATAGAACTACCCTAAGATCTGAAGTAGGCCCTGAGAGGAGACTTGAGCGTGTAGTTTCTTTCATGGCTTTGCCTTTGTTTTACAGATTTTTAGAAGAAGAAAATCCTTTAATCAAGGTTTACTAGAACTTGGTTCCAACCAGCCCAGTTCCTGGAATGGAAAGAATTCCCCTCTGTCCTCCTCCACTTAACAACCTAACTCACTGTTACAGACTCTGTACTGTACTGTTACAGACTGTACACAGTCTGTACACAGTTACAGACTGACCAATGAAACAGATAGATTGTAAACTAGCTCCTACTGGCAACTTACAGAGCTTACCATAAACTGCGACTTTTTCAAGTGCTTATGGTAAACTCCACTAAACTCCTCCTTTGTGTATGCTTACTGTAAACTCTGCCTTTTGTGTGTACTTTACCTTACCCACTGAATTTGTGAGTCATTAACCCAAAAGTTATAAGCGGGTTTAAACAGTCATTATGTGACAAACTCTAACTTGATTGGCCACCTGCATGTGGTCTAGTATGACTGTGCAATCTTTTGTGTGTGTGTCAATCTCATTGGTCAACTGCATGACCAGGTTTGACCTCCTGAATTTTGCCTTTAAAAACCAAAGTACATGGGCCCCTAGGGGTCACAGTTCCAGCTCCCGAGACTGTGCTGTGGCCCTAACCAGTCATTGTAGGAGCCTTCTTAATAAAGTCGCTTCTTTGTTAACAACTTTGTTGCAGTGGGCTCTGTCACTCCAGATGACTAGGTGGTCTGGCCTGCCTGAGTAAGGGTCTTCCTACTACAGATCCAACAATCCTACTCCTCAGCAATTATCCAAATGATCTCAAACTAGGGCACAATAAGCTACCAGCACAACTCTGTTCATTTCATCATTGTTTACCATAGCTAAGATACAGATCCAACCCAATTGACTCAATAAATAAATGGACCAAGAAAATGTGGTATATTTACACAATGGAATTTTATACTTCTATCAGAAAGAATGAGAGAGTCCATTTTGTAAGAAAATGGAAAGACTTGGAAAAAAAATCATATTAAGTGAAGAAGACAGGCCCAAAGAAACACGATTTCCCTCATTTGCAATGATTAGTATTAGCCTGTTAGTCCTGAAAGTGGATCATAATAGCTCAGGAGTTATGAACATATATATGAACATACAAAATGATGCAATTTGAAATGAACGCCAAGACATAGAAACAGCAGGTCTTCTTTTATTTAGTTGTCAAGCTTGATGTAGCCAATGTACAGGAGCTAGTTCTTTCTTCTTACTTTATGTCATTTTTCTTTTCCTATTGGTTTTATCCATGGCAATTCCTGTCTTTGATTCTGGTACCCTGCATCCAGTATATGCATTTATTTGATTGGGGGAAGGGAAGGGAAATAACAAAATGCTAAAAGAAGTACAAAAGTTGAACCATTGCAACAATGATACTTACAGGACACTAAGGCGGAAATTAACTTTACAATGTAATAGTGGGAGAGGGGGAGTTGGGGGAAGGGACAAAGGGAGAAAAGAACTGGAGTGGGTAACAATGTTCAATGAGAAATATAACTTACTCATGTAAATGTAACCCCTCTGTACAACATCTCTATTATAAAATAGACTTTGATACGAACAGAACTACTGAGTTCATGTCAAAGAGTGTTTTGGGACTTTCAAGAAGCTAGTACTAAGTACATATAACCACAATTAAGTGATAATGTGGTAGTTCTTTTTTATTATATTATATGAGTAAAAGAAAATTTCTTTTCATTTCTGTTTACTTAGAATTTATGTTTGTGATCTGTGTTGTTCCCAAGTCAGACTAATGTCTTGTTCTTAGCTTTCTTCGGTATGTATAGCTTGTTCAGTTTGGAGGCCTAATATAGAGGCACTCCTCGCTGGCCAAGAAGTTAGACTGGAGGACCCCTAACACTCACTGTGGTTTCTCTCCCACAGCTCACTGAGGAATTTAGGATTTGGAGACTGTGACTGCTAATTAAGTGCCTCTTATGATTAAGAATTATTGGTAGTATTTGAAAACATATTTTGGTAATAAATAAACCAGAAAAAATGTTGTTTGCTATTTTTATCACTGTATTTCTTTTTATCTAATTATAAAACCCAGCCTTACACTAAGGGCCTAGAATAAGCAAAATGGCTTATAGAGCTCAGATCATTTCTTTCCACAGAAGATGACAGCAGCAGAAGAAATACAGGTCCACAGCTGGCACAAGGAAGAGAGAGTGATGTCTACTTAACTCTTAGGATCGAATGCTCAATGAGAAGCCTTCAGGACTGATGACAGCTTAAGGACCTAACATTTCCTGTGTTGTTCCATCATAGGAAGCAGTCACCAGTCTCCCATCACACTGTAGCTGCCACGCCTGACTGATGACCTTGGCTGTGTACTGAAAACTCCCAGCAGGGCTTTGTCATGGTCACTGGAGAATCAGCATTGCACTCTAAGAGGACATACAGGAAGGTGGTAACAAGGCCTGAGTCAGGGTTTTATCAGACATATATGATTTGTAACAGGCACTATTGTCTTCTGGCTAAGAATGTGGATATATCATTGGGGTCCTGCACATGAATTTATCACAAGTGTTAGCTTGCACCATTGCCTTATGAAAGACAAAAGAAGGACATTAATGCCCTTTGTGCATATTTTCATCAATATTTAGTAGGTAAAAAGCTATATGAAATCAAGTTCATCATGAGGAAAAAAACCCAGATGAAAACCAAAGTGCAAGAGCATTTACAAAAAAATGTTTTTCTGTACAAAGCAAATGCGACAAAATATTAAAAGTTATTGAAGTTTGGAAAGTTAAATTGATTTCATTTTTACTATGGTTGCAATTGTCTTTTACATTTCAACTACTTAACAAAAAGAAGGTAGGCCAAGCACCACCAGTGGCTCACACTTGTAACTCTAGCTATTTAGAAATCTGAGATCTGAGGAAAGTGAATTGAAGCTAGACTAGGTAGGAACAACCTGTGAAACTTGATCTCCAATTGACCATTCAAAATCAAGAAGTGTATGTTTGGTTCAAGTCATATTCTTTTACCCTTGAGTAAGAAAGCTAAAGGTCAGCTCCCTGACTTCAAGCCTCAGTATTCTCTCTCTCTCTCTCTCTCTCTCTCTCTCTCTCTCTCTCTCTCTCTCTCTCTCTCTCTCTCTCTCTCTCTCTCTCTCTCTCTCTCTCTCTCTCTCTCTCTCTCTCTCTCTCTCTCTCTCTGACTCCATCTCAAAAATAACCATTGACCAGTAAACAGACACAAGATGTTATTTTTCTTACAATTTTCATTTTTGTAATTTTTAAAAAATTTATCTCTCTTTGAGAAGTTAAAGGAGTCATAGGAGAGGAGGGACAAAGGATAAACATGTGCAATACTGTTATTCAATTGGTCTTATGTTGAAAATGACCTATGCAACTTGTTTGTGTGGAAGGACGGGAAAACTAGATGAGATGAAGGGAAAGGATGACATTGTCCAAAAAGAAATGTGCTCAGGGAAGTAGAGCTGTGGCTCAATATGAGTGCCATTCTTCAGCAAAAGAGCTCAAAGACAGTGTCCAGGACCTGGGTTCAAGCCTCATTACTGACTAAAACAAAAACAAATACAAAAGAAATGTAATCACAACCACATGAATGTAACTAAAACCTCCACAGCACAATAATAATAATAGTAATAATAATAATGATAATGAAGAAGAAGAAGAAGAAGAAGAAGAAGAAGAAGAAGAAGAAGAAGAAGAAGAAGAAGAAGAAGAAGAAGAAGAAGAAGAAGAAGAAGAAGAAGAAGTAGAAGAAGAAGAAGAAGAAGAAGAAGAAGAAGAAGAAGAAGAAGAAGAAGGAAATTCATAAAACCAAACCAGTGAGAGAAAAATTGAGAGAGCAAAGGAAGGGGTGACCTTTCAAAAAGGAAACATATCCATACCTGAATTATATGACTGTATCATCTGTGTAATTCACCTTTAGAATAATAATACAAAAGAAAAAAAACAGAAATATAGTGCAGAAGGCATAACTCAAATGGAATGGCAGACTAATATATACGTGATACCAACATCAAACCGCATTACCAATTTCCCCTTCCATAATGGCTCTTCTCATCACTTGTGCTTTCCCTAGCTTATGAAAGGAAGTGCAAACAGTTAAAGAGAGAGAACGATAATCTGGCAGACACAGAACTGTACTTGCAAAGAGCAGTACTTGCAAGAACACATATTGATTGGACCACATGATGACTCCATATTTTCTGAAATAAATAGAACTAGTTGGGCTTGAATACAGGCTCCACTGTATACTAGCTGGGGACTCAAAATTAACTAAACTCTCTGGGTCTCAAATTCTTCTCAGGTAAAGTGAGCATAACAATACTTATCTCACAGGATTATGAGAACTGGATGTCTTCAAACATGGAGCAGGTTTTATCTTAGGTGTGTGTGCTGCACTCCAACACTGCTGGAAGGAGTATAAACTGGCATGATGTTTACTATGCTACTTAATAGTAATACAAATTGCCTGTACTACTACTTACAATAGAGGCTGAGAATAGAGGATCAAGTTTTAAGCCTGGACAGGCAACTGGATCAGACTCATCTCTAATTACCTCTATAAAAGCTTGAGGTGGAGTTTGGTTCAAGTGGTAGAGGGCTAGACTAGAGCATAAGCCTCAGGAACAGTGCCCAGGCCGTGAGTTCAAGCCCTAGGACCAGCACAAACACACACTCAAACACACACACTAAATTATGCATGTTCTTATCACCCCACTTAACAATACATTCCCACTTCGAAGCTCACCAGTTGTTGTGTTGTTGTTTAAAGGGACTTGCTGTGTAGCTCAGGCTGCTCTTAAACTTACAATCCTCCTGGGTTCTTGAATGACAGACATGCCTACTATAATTGTCTTACAAAGTGGAGATCTCCCGAACTGATCCACTGATTCCTGTCACAGCGGGGTTCCACACCCAGGACCCACAGCAGAAGGAGCAGACCCACACTGGGCGAGTTGGGCCTCAGTAAGAGGCCCTCTTGGTTAATTCCGGCCCAACACCGAACCAACTCCCGCCCCACAATTCACACAGCGGGGTTCCAAGGACCCCCGCCCCACATGGTGGGATTCCAAGGAAACCGCTCCACACAGCGGGCTTCCAAAGAACCCCGCTCCACATGATAGGGTTACCCCCGCCCCACAAGAGGATCTGGGATGTCTCCCAGTTCCTCCAGGGTTGTTCTCCAAGCGCGTCCGCTTCACCAAACTTTTACAAAGCTGAGGGCCGTCCTCACAAGGAAAAAGAAAGTAAAGCAGACAAGCGACAGGTCAAGACAAATTAACAAAGACAGCGCTGTTGTACCTTTGGAGTCTCAGGTCTCGGGGGTCTTTGGGGGGATCCCGGATGAGCCCCCACTAATATGTTGTTCCTAGGTCACAGGACACACACCAAGAAGACCATTGAGATTCAGACTTTACAGCTGTTTTAAGATTTTTTTTAAACGGGCTGCAGCTCAGGCCCTGTCCTACACTCTGACACAGCAGAGCCTAGGAGGAGAGCCCTGAGCTAAAGATTTGCAGGGGTTATAAAGGCACACAACCAACCAGGTGTTTTGATTACTGCCACCTGTTGCTCTGCTAGAAACAAGCAACAAGTAGTCATTGCCTCAAAACTTTAACCCTTCATAAGTTTTGGGCCAGAGCCACAGTTTGTGCCTCAGAACCATAAGTCAATGGGGGGAGGAATGAAGGGTTAAAGTACTTGAGGCAGTGACCATTTGTTGCTTGTTTCAGAGCAAAGCAACACGTGGTGCTAAACCAACTGATTGTGTGCCTTTATAAGACCTGCAAATCCTTAGCTTGAGGATCTACTCTTGGGCTCCACTGTGTTAGAATGTAAGATGAGGCCGAGCTTCAGCCCATTTAAGTAAAACAGCTGTATAGTCTGACTATCGTTAGTCTTCTTGGTAGGGGTCTTGCGACCTTGGCATAACAATTCTACTGAACAAAATGTAAATAATATAGCTAGACATGGTACTATCCTACTATATGTTAATGCCAGCCTATACTCAAGAACCTGACACAGGAGAATAAGGAGGTAAGGAATTCTTAAATAATAATTTACTATGCAACATACAATATGTTAACTTTAATATAATGGAACAAATAGATCATTGTTAATGGAAGCAAAATCTTGGGAGAAGTTTTAAATACATACATATGCATATATATTCAAACTTGGAGAAATAAAATTTCAAGTGGTATTATCTGCATCTTTGAGTCTACATGACACCTACATATTCACTGACACAGTGATTTCTGTTTAGTCTTCACAAAACACTGTTTTGTCACATAAGTTCACAAAATTGCAAAACAAAATGTACAAAAAATACATAATCATAAATGTAAATATAGCTTAAGCCCTACCATAATAATTTGGCGAAAACATGCATTAAGTTAATGGCATTGAATACTGTCCAAGAAGTGGAATCCAGTAGAATGTAAATTGTGTGTGTGTGTGTGTGTGTGTGTGTGTGTGTGTGTGTGTTTTCTATGAGTAAATAATGGAGTTATAATTAGAACTATTATTCTTGCTTTGTCTTTTTGCTCAAATCTGACACTCTACCACTTGAGCCACATCTCCAATTCTGGATTTTGCTTTCTTAATTGGCGAAATATCTCAAGATATTTTGCATGGGCTGATTTAAACCTGAATCCTCAGTTTTTAACCTCTTAAACAGCTAGGTTTTAAAACATGAGCCACTGGTGGACAGCAACTATGTTAACATTTTTGCATGTTTGAATGAATTTTAAAGTAAGATTTATATGTTACTTTTGAGAATGGCAGGAAATAGTAATTAATGTTTAACAAAATTTAAAACATACAAAGCTGAGAATGGCAAGTAGTTGAGAATAGAGTGGAATAAATCAAAATTACCTATGACAGTATTGAGTCTGTGCTCAGAAATGATTCCATTGTTGGAGCACAATGCCATCAGATTGCTGAACTCCAGCTGACTGCTAAGCTCATGATGCCAACTAGTGCTATTCACCAGAATCTGATGTTGTTGGATGCCAAGGATCAGCTTCAAGTTCAGAACCTGAAATATTTATATTGATCTAGAAGGGGAAACATACCAGGACAAGAAATGTGATTAACAGTGCTGAAGGCAAAAATCATCCAGTCCAAGGAAGACAGAATAGCTCCTTTCATTATTGTTCAATTCAAGTCTTTTTTTTTTTTTTTTAGTTGTGATAAATTCCATACATAGGGGTTACAATTACATGGGCAAGATAGTGAGTACATTTCTTATCAAGCATTGTTGCCTCCTCCTTTGTTTCCCCTTTCCATCCCTTCCCCTCTTCAACCCCCGACCCCCACACAACCACTACCATCACCACCACCACCACCCCCGCCAAAGTTGTAAGCTTCTTTTTTGACATTACGTCTTGTACATCTCATTGTTGTAATGGGTCCACCTGTAATCCTATTTAAATAGGTTGTTTTTTCCCTTCGCCTCCACAAATTATATCAACATCAAATAGAGTAAAAGCAGGGCTTATATCATGGGGGAGGTACATGCAAAGCAACAAAGAAATCATCTTATAAATATGTTGGAAACAATTGCAAGAAAGAAAAAAAACCCATTTGAATCCTTATCTTGGGGTTCATTTCACCTAACAATTTCTGTTTGTCTCAGACATATACTAGTTATTTTATTAAGTGAAATAAGCCAGGCTCAAATTAATATAGGCCCCATGGTTTCCCTTATATGCAGAATAACTCTTTCTATATATGAAAAGAGTATTCTCTCACAAAGAATCCTGAGCTGAATATGGTAGGCATTGTTTTTAGTCTCTGAACTTGGGAGGCTAATTTAGAAATTAGCTTGAGACCAGCCTAAGTTTTAGGCCAACAAAAGGACATATACTAAAGTGCTATCTTCAAACAACAACAACAAATGGCCCAATGATTGGGAATGTGGTTAGTGGTAGAGTGCTGGCCTCGCATGCAAGAAACACTTGATTTGATTCCTCAGTATGACATAAGCAGAAAAACTGGAAGTGGTGCTGTGGCTCAATTGGTAGTGTGCTAACCTTGAGTAAACGAAGTTCAGAGAGAGTGCCAAGGCCCTGTTTTAGAGATCTAGCTCTGGCAAAATTAAAAAAAAAAAAACAAGTGCAAAATGCAGTTTGTTGAAATAAGTATGTTGAAGAATTCTTTATTCTGACTAGAAAATTGTACTGTTCTGCATTCATAATGAACTTTGTTTGGAAAAATTAAAATTAATTGATGAAATATTATCTGGTATTGGACAGGACATAGTGAGATCTAAAAATGATTGCTGCGTATGGTTACATTGATACAACAACGTTAGAGATACAATTGCCAGATTGTGATTTTTTTAAGTATACAATCAGGGGGTTTTCTTTTTCAAAATAATTTTACTGCCGGGGCCCCCGTGGCTCAACACCATAATCCTAGCTACTAAGGAGGCTGAGAAATGAGGATCTCTGTTCAAAGTCAGCCAGGGCAGGAAAGTCTGTGAGACCCACATCTCCAACTAAAGGTTCAGAAAATGTGATGTGGAACTGTTGCTCAAGTGGTAGAGTGCTAGCTTTGAGCTGAAGAGCTGAGGGACAATGCCCCGACCCAGAGTTCAAGCCCCACAATAGACAAAAAATAATAGCAATAATATTATTTTTATTGTTACTATTAAGGTGTTACATATAAAGGCTACCATTTCATAAACTTGTTACTTTCCTAAAAGAAACACATATCCATCTTCATTGCCAGGAGCTAAGATATGGCCATCAGCTTTCCAGCTGATCTCTGAGTGTAGAGGCAATGCATAATACAAAGCAATATAAACCAGTTCTTACTATAATTTTTCTTTGCACATCCTAAAAATCAATCCTGACAACATGAAATAAAAATTCCCTAAATTTAAAACATTCTTCTAGACAAATTAAACAGTGGGAACAAGTATATGTCAGAGAGCGTGAACTCAGGGCCTGGGTTCTGTCTCTGAGATTTATTACTCAAGACTATTGCTGCTACTTTGAGCCATAGAGTGCCACTTCTAGTTTTCTCATGGTTAATTGAACAGAAAAGTCTCTACAACTTTCCTCTCCAACCTGGCTTTGAACTAGGATCTAGAGATCTCAGCCCTCTGAATAGCTAGGATTATAGGCATAAGGGCCTGGCACCTGGGTAGAATATTTGCTTACCTGAGACAGAAGCCAGTTAGTATTAAATGTCAATCATGTTTAACTTTGTAAAATAAAGTTAAGTGGAATGCCTTCCACTAGAAATAAGGAATCAAATTTGTAGGTGGGATATAAAGACATGTCAAAAGATATATATTTTTCTTGTTGTTTTTTTTTTCTTTCAAAATTGTGTGCTTTACAGAATCATACCTTATCTTTCCTTGCTGATTCCTTTAGTTTATTTCTTATATGCCAACAGCTTCTTCAACTATCATTGATTTATGTGAAGAACTTGCAAATATCTATTTTCAGTCCAAACTCGTTGTATGCAACTCTCATCCATATATTCAACTGACATAAAAACTTGTGAAACAGTAATCATCTCTTATCATTACTGGATATTAATGTGTAAATAAAATTTAAGAAAATAAAGAATAACATCAAGAAATATAACATGATTTTAATAGTAATGCTAAACATAAATACAATGTTGATTATTATCTGAGCAAGTTAATAAAAAACCTCAAGAAAAAATCAACTTTTTTGAGTGCTTATATTATGTTTTAAACTCAGGACCTTACCTTTTCAATTAAGCTTTTTCCCTCAAGAGTTGTGCTATGTATTTGAACCACAGCTCTCCTGCCAATTTTATTTGGGGGATTATATAGAGATAAGAATCTCATGGAATAAAAATTCATTTGTGTTCCTATCTTGGGGTTCATTTCACATAAATCCTCTTATATGGTTATATGGTACCATGTACTAATTACTGCAAGTAAGGTTAACCATGGACCTGTGGTTGTTTGAGCCTGGCTTATTTCATTTAATATAAGTGTTTCTGCATCTTTCTGTTTCCTAGCAAATGAGGCGATGTTATTCTCTCTGATGGAAGCATAGAATTCCATTGTGTGTGCATGTATATATGTGTGTGTGTGTGTGTGTGTGTGTGTGTGTGTGTGTGTGTGTGTGTGTGTGTGTGTGTGTGTATGTGTTTATCATATTTTCTTGATCCATTCACCTACTGAGGGGCAGCTGGATTGGTTCCATATCTTAGCTATGGTAAATAATGCTGCAATAAACGTAGTTGTGCTGGTAGCTTAGTATGGTCTTGTGTGTGATCATTTGGTAAATGCCCAAAACTTGGATTTCTGGGTCATAGGGGAGCTATACCTGGAGTCTTGGAAAAAAAGTATATTAAAAGCCAGACCCAAAGAAACATAGGTCCTATGGTTTCCCTTATTTGCAACAAATTGTATATGTCTGGACAAGCATAAAAGTTCAAAAATTATGTACATACGACCAGAGAAGATGATGTTAAGTGAAATGAACCCCAAGATAGGGTTTATAATCTACCATGTGATTTGTTTGTTTCTTTGTATGATCCTCCCCCATGGTATAACACCTTTTTTCACTGTATTTAATGTTGATGCTTTGCATCTTATATGCACCCTTCTCTAGCTTGGGGAGGGGAAGGCTAAAAAACAAAATGTTTAAATAGGGACACAGGCTGACCCATTGTAACAATGAGATGCACAAACACTATGTTGAGAAAGGAACTTTACAATATAGGTGGGGAAGCGGGGAGGGAGGAGATGGGGAGTGTAGTTGTGGAGGTGGGAGGTAAGGGAGTGTAGGAGAAAAACAAAGAGGAGGTAATAATGATTGATAGAAAATGTATTCATTACCTTGCTCATGTAACTATAACCCCTCTATAAAGTATTTTTACAATAAAACCTCTTTTTTTAAAAAAGAGGTGCCATGTACACCAAGTATTGTAGCCCACATCTATAATCCCAGCTGATTGGGAAGCAGAACTGAAAACGATCATGATCTGAGGCCAAGCCAGATAAAAAAACTGCCAAGACAGCCATCTCAACAAATGAGCTTGCCATAGTAGTTCACATCTGTAATCCTAGCTAATTATGTGGGAGGCATAGTTACCAAGTCTCGGTCAATCTAAGATCAGACCCGGGCAAAAAGTTCAGGATCTCAAGTAAATAAAACGGATTAGAAGTATGGCAAAAGTAGTTGAGCTGCTTGGTGCGATACAACCAAATCCTATCTAGCAAGCAGAGAACCCCTGAATAGAACCCTAGTAATACTTCTCTCTTCTACCCAAAAGCCTAAACAACTTTGTCCTATTTGAACATCTAATTTCAAGGCCACTGACAGATAAGAGATGATGACATTATCTTTAAAATTAAGTATTCAAAAGAGACAAAGTTATTCAGGTTTTGAAAAAATGAAAAGGAAGAAAAATGTATGTGATTTTTGATACCTCCATAATTTTGAAAACATAAAATGTGCTCAAGTATTTAATATATATCCATATGTGTGCATATATCCATGTATATATGTATATCCATGTATGTATACATATATATATATATATATATATATATATATATTTACATACAAGGGTTCATCTCTTTTCTGCGTAGCAAATGGTACAAATGAATCTGTACAATCACTACTCAAAGGCATGAACAGACAGACAATGAGCAGAAAACTCATATTCAGGAATCTATGGCTAGCCAATAACCTTGAAAATCTTTTACATCAGTTTGCCTATGTAGGTTACCACAGTACAGGGACAGTAAGATGACAATGGGATACCAGGTAAATGAAATGAGAAATGAGAGATACAAAAGCTACAATATTCTTTCTGATCAATAAGTAGAATTTCCTCTGTGTGTGTGTGTGTGTGTGTGTGTGTGTGTGTGTGTGTGTGTGTGTGTGTGTGTGTGTGTGTGTGTGTGTGTGTGTGTGTATTACATTTTCTTGATTCATTTTTCTCTTGAGGGCTTTCTGGGCTGATTCAGTAAGCATGTTTGTGCTGAACCTTTACTATATCCTGGTTTATAATCTTTCAGGTAAATGCCCAGGAGTAGAGTTGCTGGATCATATGGACCTGGGTAGTAAAAGAGGGGTGAAGTTGGAAAAGGTAGAAGAATGAACAGGAGAAAAGGGGGAAAATGCAGAGGAATCCAGTAAATCTCCTACAAAATTAAGCAGAATAAAGGAAGAGGTGCATAGGGGAGGGATGGATGAAAATGTTGAAGTGTTGGCATTGACCAAGGTATATTGTACGAATAAACTGCATTGTTTAATGAGAACTCCTTTGCTACATAAAATAATAATTAAAAAATCATGTCCCTAAGATGTTATGCAATTAGAAGCAAAGCATGAGAATCTCCTCAGATCATCTCTAGGGTCTATAAATCTTTTTTAGTTAGGATAAGTTTTAGAGCATCCCTAATGATACATATTTTCTGAAGAAAATTTAATGATTCCCAGCTATTTAAAGTAATCATTTTTGGAGATATGGCTCAAGTGGCAGTGCTACCTAGTGAGCAAAGCGGTCAGATATTGAATTTGAGTCACGATCTCGAACAAATGTAAAAACAATCAGTAAGTCAGGCACTTTCCTGGGCACTGGTAGCTCATGCCTTTAATCCTACCTTTAATCAGAAGGCAGAAATCTGTGGATCTCAGTTCAATGTCATCTCAGATAGGAATGTCTGTGAGACTCTCATCTCCAATTCACTGCTAAGGAAAGCTGGAAGTGTACTCGTGGCTCAAGTGTAGAATGTTAGCCTACAGCAAAAAGTTCAAGGACAGAACCCAAGCCTTGGGTTCAAGCCTTAGAATAGTGCACACAAAGGAATTAAGTCATTCAAGTTCTCAACCTTCCATTTCCCTAATCCTAACTCTAATCCTGGTCAGAACCTTAAGAGTAACCTTAATGATGATAGCATCCAATCCTAAAATTAATGGAAAATACTCGAGTTTAGACACATCCTAACACATACTCATAGTCTTTTAAACGATTTGCAGTTTGCTCCAAATCCTACAGATTCCCTGACTTGGACGCTGAAATCGTTCCCTATTATGAATCATTAGACTGAAATCTTCATATCATGAAAACTACCATAGTTTCCACTGATCTTACCTTTACTGAACTCCTACATCTCCAAAAAGAAGTTGCAGGTTTACTTAAAATCTACTCCAGTTCCTAACCCTAACTATATATCTAAACCTTACTAGAAACCTAACTCTAAATTTAACCCTATTGAACCCTGTATAGGAAACAGGAAAACTCTGTAGTTTTTGTTAAATTTCAAACTTATTTTACTTGAAAGTGTTAGCAGAAAACTGTTTTACTTTAAAGCTTACCCTTTCCTAAGCCTAAGTCTAACCTGAACTAGAAATGTAACCCTAACCATAGAACTAAATAGCCTTTGGATTCTAAAAGCCATACAAAGACATTAGTTTTTACTTATTCTAATTTTGATTCAACTCATCTTTCAAAAAAATTGTTCATAGTTTTACTCAATAGCTTGCCATTTTCCTAAACCTAACTGGAATATTGAGACTAACCCTCACACTAATCATACTAATAATAATCACACTAATCATACTAATCATAATATTGAGACTAACCCTCCCAGTAATCTGAATATTGTCAGCAGTTTACTATTTCACATTCATCCTAATTCTAATTCGATTTGTTATTCAAAGATTTACAATCAGTTTGATCCTAAACTTTCCCTTTCCCTAACTCTATCACTAACTCCAGCTGGAAATGAAACCTAACTTTCACCCTAATGATAGTCCAATTCTAATGTTTAAGAAAAATACTATAGTTCTTATTCATTCTAATGAACACTCCAGTTTGCACTCTGGAAATGTGTTTCAGGTTTACCTAATTCCCACAATTTTCTGACTCTACCTCTGAAGTTATCTTGATCCCTAACATTAACCATTATATTATTTGTCCTCTAGTTCTCTTATCAGGAAAAATACTGTATTTTCCATCCATTGATCTTTCCTTTTCATGGACCTTTGTACCCTAAATCAATTTCATATTTCCTTCCATCTAGTCCATTACTTAATGCTAACTCTCAACCTAAACCTGGCTGGAAAACTCTCATTAATCATTACAAGAATGATCACTGAGAAATAAATATAATGATAATGATCTAGTTACTAGGAGTTCCGGGGAAATGGCGGAGGAGAAGCTGGAATCTGAACAAGCTCTCGCATAGAAAGCAGTTTTAGAGTTCCAGTGAACAGTCCTAAGCCAGAGAATCACACCAAGTGTGCCATCACAGGACAGAGAGTTAGACAAGAGAGGGGAAGCCAAGGAAACGCATCAGCTGCCGCTGCGCCGGCAGGGTCGCGGCGGCAACTACCGGCGCGGGGTCATACCTGAGACACAGAGAGTCGGGGACGAAGGAGCCAGACGCAGCGGACGAGCGGATTCTACTAAACACCAACAAGAACCGACAAGGAGCAGACATCTTCACCCTGCTGTTTGCAGACCAGATACGACCCAGGATTCCAAGACTCAGCGTGAATACAAGCCCGACATCCTCACTCCTCAGGGAGCAGAGGAGGGAAGGCCACCCCTCCCCCCCCCAGCACCGGTGATCTCCATCTTGGATACCGACAAAGCTCGGAGGAGCTGCTAGCTCCAGCTCAGGCCTTGGAATAAAACGAGTCATTTAGCAGGTCACAAGAACTTAACGGCGAAGTGACCTGCCAGACTCAGCTCCATTCAGGGAAAAGTCACCCAGCTCAGGCGCCAGCCATTGGAGTGCCTTGCCTCACTGTGTAACCAGAGCCAGAGGCTGCCCCTCCCTCTAGCAGCCACCACAATCAATTGAAAAACAGAAACCCTGAGAATGGCTCCAGGCTGGGCACTGTGAGCTTTATCACAAAATAGCCCCAGGGAAAAGCTACTGTTTGTTGAAAGGCCTCAACTCTACCCAGAACCTAGCCTAACCACCACATCCCCCTCTTTTGTGATTCTCAAAGCAGATCACCCTCCCAGAAAACTAACCTGGGAGGGGGATCTCAAAATCTTGGGTAAAGCAGAGCATTTTTCTGCCTCTTCCAACCAACCGACTTAAGAAACCAATCAAGCCACAGGACCTCAAGCTGACCAGAGACTCCAACAAGAGCCTGGTGACAGACAAAAGGGAGATACAGGATTCTTCCCACTCCTCCCCGCCCCCCAAAAAAATCAAAAGACTTTTTTTTACTTTTTTTTTCTTTCTTCTTCTTCTTCTTCCCTTTTTTTTGCTTGCTTTTTGTTTTTTGTTACCATATATATATATATATATATATATATATATATATATATATATATATATATATATATATATGTATATATATATATATATATAAATTTTTTCCCTTCTAAAACTTTTATTAATCTTTAATTTTTGCCTCTTCTGAAAAAATAATCGTTTTCCGGTAACTTTTTTTTTTCTCATCTTATAATTTCTATTTTAGGAATACGTGAATGAGCGTTTTCCTTTCTTTTCTTGTCTTCCTTCTCCTTTTCTTTCTTTCTTAATTATCTTTTTGTTTTTTATCTAGCTCTACTGAACTTCTGATCTTTTCTTCTCCCTTTCCCATCCTTAATGTTTTTCACATCTCCTCTATGTCCCTCCCCTTCTCTGAACATATTCACATTCCTCTCTAAATAGACGGTCTTTTAACCTCTATAATAACATTAATTTTTACGTTTCTAATTTTTTTCTGGTCTCTCTTTATTCCCCTTTCCGTCTCTTCATTTTCTTTCTCTCTCTACTTGCATCCTACCCAACCCATTTCCTGCATTGTGATTAGGACATAGTTAACTCTCCCTGTGCCTCCCCACACAAATCTATTCCTATTTTTTACCCACATCTCTCCCTAATCCTAATAATTTCTGCTTTTCCAAATTCTTTTCTGTGGTTCGAAGTCCTTTAACATATAGTTGTTTGATGTTGAATAGATGTATCTGTTGAACTAGATTGTATCTGTAGACTATTGACTGTACAAATGCAAACTTTGGTTGATGGTTGCCTTAAGATAGTGTTCTAGCACAAAACTGGTGCAATCTTCATCTCAAATGGGCCGAGTAAGCCGGAAAAACACAAGAAAAATGGCAAATACGGGTATCTCAATTCCCAATCTTGATAATCAGGGATTAGAACAGATAAAGAATAATCCAGAGGAGAGTTCCCAAATAGCTCTACAAACACTAATAGCAAACATGATAAATGAGAAGTTTGACAATGTAAAAAGGACTCTGTATGAGTGAGATAGGGAGAGAGAGGAGGCATCCCAGAAGTTTATACAGGAATATCATAAGCGTGAGGAAGCTTCTCAAAAACTGATACAGGATTTGCGTGAACAACTTGAGAATACTCAAAGAGAAAGGGAGGAATGGCGTGAGCAGGCAGAGAACACTCAAAGAGAACTGCAGGAATCCCACAGAAGGGAGGAAACTAATCAAAGAGTAATTCACGAATTAAGAGACCAGGTAGAGAATACACAAAGATCAATAAAGGCATTCATGGAATCCATTAACAAAGAGCTGAAGGAAGTCAGGGAGACCACAAAGGGAATGCTGAATGGAACCCAACAGAAGGAATGGGAGTCCAAAGAAACCATAACCAATCAACTAAGTGATTTGAGAACAAACACTCAACACCAAATTAAGGAAGTAAAGAAATTCATACAAGACCTAAAACAGAGCTTCAACAAAGAACTTGAAGCCATCAAAGCTGACCAATTAGAAGGAAAAGAGATAAAAAACAAAGTAGAGAGTCTTGACAGCAGGGACTACAGAAATGGGGGTTGAAGTGGTGACTTGGAAAGGTCTCTAGGGCAAAGCCTTGGTGTAGCACTGAACAACTGGCAAAAAAAAATGAAAAAAATGTCCACTAAAACTTTTCATCAATGTCCAAAGACATTAATTGTTGGGGATTTTAACACACCACTCTCCCCACTAGATAGATCAACTCGGCAAAAACTCAACAGAGAAACCGCAGATCTAAACAGCTGCATAGATCAACTAGACTTAACAGACATTTACCGAACATTTCACCCAGCAGCATCAGAATACACGTTCTTCTCAGCAGCACATGGAACGTTTTCTAAAATAGATCACATCTTAGGCCACAAAGCAAACTTGTCAAAATTCAGAAACATTGAAGTTATACCTTGCATTCTCTCTGACCACAAGGGGATAAAATTAGAACTCAACACCAAAAGCCACCAAAGAAAGTCTGGTATCACATGGAGGCTGAACAACACACTGCTGAATCATGAGTGGGTCATGGAAGAGATTAGAAAGGAAATTCAAATGTTCATGCTATTCAACAAAAAGGAACACACAAATTACCAGCTCCTCTGGGACACAGCAAAGGCAGTACTCAGAGGCAAGTTTATAGCTCTGAGCTCCTACATCAACAAATTGGAGAGATCGGAAACTAGCAATTTAATGACACATCTAAACCTCCTTGAAAAAGAGCAGCAAGATAAACCCCAATCCAGTAGATGGAAAGAAATAATCAAAATTAAATCAGAATTAAATGAATTAGAATGCAAAAAAACTATAGAAAGAATCAACAAAACAAAGAGTTGGTTCTTCGAAAAACTTAACAAAATTGACAGACCCTTAGCAAACCTTATCAGAAAAAGGAGAGAACACACCCAAATTAATAAACTCAGAGATGAGAATGGAAACATCACCACGGAAACAACCAAGATTCAGAACATTACAAGGGAATATTTCTCAAAACTTTATGCTAATAAGTTTGAGAACTTGACAGAAATGGACCTTTTCCTAGCAAATATTGACATGCCAAAACTAAACCAAGATGAGTTAAACCAGCTTAACAGGCCCATATCAATCATTGAAATAGAAAGAGCAATAAGAGACCTCCCAGCTAAGAAAAGTCCAGGACCAGATGGTTTTACAGCGGAATTTTACAAGGCCTTCAAAGAAGAGCTCACACCAATACTCCTCCAACTCTTCAATGAAATTGAAAGAGAAAGCTCACTACCGAACACATTCTATGAAGCCATCATAACCCTCATCCCAAAACCAGGCAGGGACTCTTTAAAGAAAGAGAACTATAGACCCATTTATTTGATGAATATTGATGCAAAACTTCTCAACAAAATTTTGGCCAATCGACTTCAACAATTCATCCAAAAAATCATACACCATGATCAAATAGGATTCATTTCAGGGATGCAAAGCTGGGTCAATATACGCAAATCAATTAATATTATTCATCACATCAACAGGAGCAAGGATAAGAACCACATGGTTATCTCAATAGTTGCAGAAAAAGCATTTGACAAGATCCAACACCCCTTTATGATGAAGGTTCTGGAAAAATTAGGAATCCATTGAACATTCCTCAATACAATAAAGGCTGTATATGACAAACCTACAGCCAGCATTATACTCAATGGTGAAAAACTAAAGCCATTTCCTCTTAACTCAGGAACAAGACAAGGATGCTCACTCTCTCCACTTCTCTTCAATCTAGTATTAGAATGCCTAGCTACAGCAATAAGACAAGATGCAGACATAAAGGGGATCCAAATAGGGAAAGAAGAAATAAAACTCTCCCTCTTTGCAGATGACATGATCTTGTATTTAAAGAATCCCATAGACTCCTCTCCCAAATTACTCAAGCTGATTCAAAACTTTGGCAAAGTAGCAGGTTATAAAATTAACCCCCAAAAATCAATGGCTTTTCTATATGCCAACAATGAGAAAAGTGTGGCTGAAATTAGGAAAGAAACTCCATTTGTAATAGCCCCACAAAAAATAAAATACCTAGGAATTAACTTAACCAAAGAAGTGAAGGACCTCTATGATGAAAACTTTAAAATCTTGAAAAAGGAAATCAACACAGAACTTAAAAAATGGCAAAACCTCTCATGCTTCTGGATTGGCAAGATTAACATCGTGAAAATGGCAATACTTCCCAAGGCTATCTACAAATTCAACGCGATACCTATCAAAATTCCACCCTCATTCTTCAAGGAAATAGAGGAGGCAATCCAAAAATTCATATGGAACAATAAAAGACCCCGAATAGCAAAAACGCTCCTCAACGGAAAGAACACTGCTGGAGGAATATCAATACCAAATTTCAAACTCTACTATAAAGCCATAGTAATCAAAACAGCTTGGTATTGGCATAAGAACAGACCTCAGGACCAATGGAATTGAATTGAAAACCAAGAAATGAACCTACAGACCTATAGCCATCTAATCTTCGATAAGGAAACTAAAACAATAGAATGGAATAAAGACAGCCTCTTCAGTAAATGGTGCTGGCAAAATTGGTTAACTACATGTAGAAAACTAAAGCTAGATCCTTATATATCACCCTGCACCAGAATCAACTCCAAATGGATCAAAGACCTTGAACTCAAAGCAGACACTCTGAAAACATTACAGGATGGAATAGGAGAAACCCAAGGTCTCCTTGGCTCAGGTCGAAATTTTCTGAATAGAGACCCGGAAGCACAACAAATCAAAGAAAGGTTGGACAAATGGGATTGCATAAGATTGCAGAGCTTCTGCAGGGCAAATGACATAGCTGGCAAGATCAATAGAAAGCCCACCGATTGGGAGAAGATCTTTACTAGCCATACAACGGACAAGGGTCTCATATCTAAAATATACTTGGAACTCAAAAAATTAAACCACCCAACAACAAATCCTCAAAGAAACAACTGCCCAATAAATAAGTGGGCGAAAGACTTAAAGAGAAGCTTCTCTGAAGAAGAAAGAAGGATGGCCAATAGACACATGAAGAAATGTTCAACATCCCTAGCCATAAAAGAAATGCAAATCAAAACAACATTGAGATATCACCTCACTCCAGTTAGAACAGCAAAAATCAAGAACTCTAACAACAACAGATGCTGGAGGGTATGTGGACAGAAAGGAACCTTACTTCATTGTTGGTGGGAATGTAAACTTGTTCAACCACTTTGGAAAGCAGTATGGAGGTTCCTCAAAAGACTTCACATAGATCTCCCCTATGATCCAGCAATCCCACTTTTGGGTATTTACCCAAATGTTTACAAACAAGACCACACTAAAGCTACCAGCACAACTATGTTTATTGCAGCAATATTTACCATAGCTAAGATATGGAACCAACCCAGATGCCCCTCAGTAGATGAATGGATCAAGGAAATGTGGTATATATACACAATGGAATTCTATGCCTCCATCAGAAAGAATGACATTTCCCCATTTGTTAGGAAATGGAAAGGTTTGGAAAAAATTATATTAAGTGAAGTAAGCCAGGCCCAAAGAATCATAGGTCCCATGGTTTCCCTTATTTGCAATATCTAGTATAGGTATGAGTTCAAGCGGAAAAGGTCAGATAATGTGATGTTAGGAAAATGAACCCTTAAATATGTATTTTAATGTTTTCGTTTCTTTCATGCATGTGTTTCTAACGCATTTATAAGATTATTTCTTTGTTGCTTTGTATGTCCCTCCCCCACAGTGTAACCCCCGCTTTCACTATATTTGATGTCAGTATAACATGTGGAGGAGATGGGGACAAACAAGTCGTTTAAGGATTCAGGTGGACCTGTTGCAACAATGAGAAGTACAAAATGTCATGTCAAAACCAGCTTTACAATGTCGGTGTGGGGGGGGGAGGGGGGTATAATTGGGTGGGGGGAGGGGGGTAAAATTGGGTGGGGGGAGTGAGGAGGCGGGGAAGGGAAGTGAAGGGTAAACAAAGGAGGAGGCTGCAATGCTTGGTAAGAAATGTATGCATTATCCTGCCCATGTAATTGTAGCCCCTCTGTACAGTATATTCTCAAATAAAATAAAATACAATTTAAAAAAAAAAAGAAACGATTCAGGTGGACCTGTTGCAACAATGAGAAGTACAAAATGTCATGTCAAAACCAGCTTTACAATGTCGGTGTGGGGGGGAGGGGGGTATAATTGGGTGGGGGGGAGGGGGGAGGCGGGGAAGGGTGGTGAAGGGTAAACAAAGGAGGAGGCTGCAATGCTTGGTAAGAAATGTATGCATTATCCTGCCCATGTAATTGTAGCCCCTCTGTACAGTATGTTCTCAAATAAAATAAAATAAAATTTAAAAAAAATGATCTAGTTACTATTCAATGTCACATTTTCCCTTTACTTGTTAGTGAAAACTGAATTTTATACTAAAAATTTTCCTATTTATAAAACTAATAATAATCAGAACAAAATAATGACCCTAATCTTAATCCAAATTATATGTCAATACTAACACAAACACAAATACGCTAGTTTTCACTCATCATAACTTGATTCAAATAAGCCTTCAAAAAATAGATTTCAATTTTTTTAGGGGGGGTCCGGTTGTGAGGCCTGAACTCTGGGCCTGGGCACTGTCCATCAGCTCTTCAGCCCAAAGCTAGTGCTCTACCACTTGAGCCACAATGCCACTTCTGGCTTTTTTTTTTCTTTTGGCTTATGTGGTGCTGAGGAATCAAACCCAAGGCCTCAGGCATGCAAGGCAAGTGCTCTACCACTGAGCCACCTTCTCATCCCAGGTTTCAATTTTTTTTCCAATATCTTAGTCATTTTCTAACCCTAAACTTAATCTAAACTGGAACATTTAGAATAACCATAAGGCTAATTTTAAGTAGATTCCAATATTAATAGTAATACTCTATTTCATATTCATTCTAATTCCTACCAGGCTTATTCTAAAATTTACCTTCAATTTTGACTCATTTTTTTCTCCCTCACTCTAACCCTAACTATGGCTAGAATCCTAGCCATATCCCTGACACTAATAGTATCCCACTTCTAAAATTTATGAAAAATGCTCATTTTGTGTCATCCTAACTGAAATTCCACTTGTAATTCTTGAAATAAATTGCATGTTTTCTTAAAACCTACAGATTTTCTCACTCTTAACTCTGAATCTGCCTTGTTCCATAACTGGAATCATTATACCCATTGATCTCAAATCCTGATATTATGAAATACATTGTACTTCCATTATCCCAGCTTTTTCTGCATTCCTAGACCGTAAAATAAGTTCAGCTTTACTTAACATTTAACACATTTTTTTTTCTTTTTGTTGGTCATGAGGCTTGAACTCTGGCCCAGGGCATGATCCCTGAACTCTAGGAAGGGATACGATCCCTGAGCTCTTAGCTCAAAGGATTTGCTTTACCAATTGATGCACAACACCATATTTGTGTTTTCTGGTGGTTAATTGGACATAAAAGTCTCATGGACTTTCCTGCCCCAGATGGCTTTGAACTGGGATCCTCAGAAATCAGCTTCCTGAGTAGCTAACAGGAGCGAGCCACTAGTTTAAACAATTTTTTTAAATTTTGGGTCATGTCGTGGGGCCTGAACTCTGGGACAGGGCGCTGTCCCTCAACTCCTCAGCTCAAGGCTAGTGCTCTACCACTTGAGTCACAGTGCCACTTCCGGCTTTCTTTTTGCTTTATGTGGTGCTGAGGAATCGAACCCAGGACCACAGGCATGCAAGGCAAGCGCTCTACTACTGAGCCACCTTCCCAGCCAGTTTAATCAAGTTCTTTATCCTATTCTCAACTCCCTTTAGCCAGAAACCTAATCCTAATCACAATTTGATTTAACACCAAATGGTTAATGTAAAGAAATTGTCTAGATTCCATTTAATCACACATTATTTTTGCTTCTACTTCTTACTGGAAAACTAAATTTTACCCTTCAGCTTATCCTTCCCTAACCCTAACCAGAAGAAAAAAGTAACTCACACTTTAAACCAAATTATATCTGAATGTTAAAAGTAATAGACAGTGGTTTTTATTCATTCTAACCTTGATGCCATTCATTATTCTTAAAATGTGTTACAGTTTTACACCTTTTTATATCTTAAATCTTATATACACCTTACTTTTATATACCTTTTTTATATCTTACATCTTTTTCTTATTCTAACCCCAGCTCTAACTGGAAAACCTTTCCTAATCCTAAGACAAAATATAATTGAATCATATTGTTAATAGCACACCTCTATTGCACATTTATTCTCTTGCTCAGCGTATAGGTCTAAATTTTACTTGATTTTGAGCCTAAATTTTTAAGTGTTTTTCTAATTCCTGTCAGGGTTTGTTTGGTTTTTTTCTTTTTTCTTTTTTTTTGTTTTTGTTTTTTGGTCAGCCGTGGGGCCTGAACTCTGGCCTTGGGCGCTGTCCCAGTGCTCTTCAGCTCAAGTTGAGCGCTCAACTGCTTGAGCCACAGCACCATTTCCTGTTTTCTAATGGTTTATTGTAGATAAGAGTCTCAGGGACTTTACTGCCGGGCTGGCTTTGAACCAGGATCCTCAGATATCAGCCTCCATATTAGCTAGGATTACAGCCGTGAGTCACCGGCTCCCATCTTCATTATTTTTTTAAATTTTATTTTATTGTAAAGATGCTTTAAAGAGGGATTAGTTACATGTGTAAGGTACATTTTTGTTGTTCTCCTAGTACCCTACCTCTCTTACTCCTCCCGCCCTATAGTGTAAAATTCATTTTTAACATAGTGTCTTGTGAATATCATTGTGGCAATGTGTCATCCTGTGTTGAAGATAAATTGTCTATTTCTCTAACCCTAATTCTAATTCTGTCTGTGATCTTAGCCCTAACTATAATAATAATGATAGCTCAATTCAGAAGTTAACAAAAAATATTCAAGTTTTTATTCATCCTGTTAATCCACTCTCCATCTTGAATCACGTTGCAGTTTAGCTTAAATTTTTTTTCCAAATTAGATTATATGTGCTTAGATAAAGATGTAATTTTATGTAAAAAACAGAAGATTTTTGGGAGAAGGAGTAATGAAAAGGAAATAGAGGGAATAAAATCAAATGCTTTAAATATATTATGAAATTGCCACTTCTGACAATTAATAACCATTAACAAAATAACTAAAAATTAATAAAAAACAGACTGCCTTCTAATGTTCTTTAAGAAAGCCATGATATGTCTTGTGAATAAAATACTTGTGTAAGATAAACTTTGTTGTTGCATATTTCATATTGTTATTGGCCAATTATTTAACTTAATCAATAAACATATATAAAATAAGATTCCATAACAAAAAACATTAAACAGTTACTTAACAATTGTTTGAGAAAAAGTTATAGTCATGAGTTTTAGGAAACTAAATTTCTATTTCCTTACAAAGCAATGATTTAGGTTTACTAACCTAGTACTTCTAGTAAGTTTAGAGAACATAACTGACATGAAAAACAACTAACTGTACATCTTGTTTTTTGAATGAGTGTTATTTTAAACATTTTTCCTTTATTAGGTTTAGTTATCAAAATAAATGAAATTTTATCTCCTTTCAGAACAAGTACTTTCCCTGCAATGAAATGTATTAGTATATTCAGGTATTTGAAAGCTAAATTTTCTATGTTTGATATGAAGCTCTACATATTAAGAATGACACGATTTTTGTATTTGTAAATGTCTAACCTCTGAGATTTTTGCTTCATCAATACACATTATCTCATGAGGTTGTTGTGAAGGCTCCAGTAACTAGTGTGGTCAAAAACATTTCCTGAATTCTAAAATTTAAATTTAATCATTTTTGGCCTTTGATTATATCACTTATTGTCTCTTCAGTGCAATTAAGCTAAAATAAATACTACTTTTTAAACATTTCTCTCACATAATAAATAATATTAACACAGGCCCCAAAGTATTTCAGACTCATCCGATTTGGTAAACTTTAGTGTGAAGAAAGTAGAGAGTAGAAGTTTCTTATACTCAATAAATATTTTTGGTTAAAGTAAATTAAATTATATGTATGGATTTCTAATTTGAAGATTAATCACATGGAAACAGAAAATAATTTTAAAAAATAATTACTTTGGCACCATTTTCTTCTTAAAATTATGAAGCAAAAATATCTAAAAGAAATATATCTTTCAATAAAATGTTTCAACCCTTAGTAAAGGGATTTATAAAGTTTATCTCAAATATAAATATATATAAATTTATATATAAACTTCAGTATAATATTTGTCTCAAAATAGAAATTCTGCAACTAATCTAATGTATGTTTTCATGCACAAAATTCTGTGACTTCTTGCCTTGTTATGTGATTTAATTACATTTTTTAGTTGTGACATGATCCCTACTTATATTTATTAAAAAATTGTAATTCTACAAGTCATGCCTGTACACACTAACTTACATAAGATAATATTCAAACAAAATTATCTTTTTTCCTGTCTCCAAGAGGGAAGGTTGATGTGCTGAAATATATTAAATGAAAGCACTCTAACAGAGTCTTTATGAAATCGAAATTTGCAACATGAGGATGGGAACATGAGCACTTTCTACTTGGCTAAACAGGAATTCTTGTTTCTACCGTACTTTCTTACCTTTTAATCACACAGGGAAAGACATAAAATTTGAAGTTCATATGAAGGAATTGCATTCCTAAAAGATGTGGCAACCCTGCTCAAAAGCTCGATCTTATCACTAGTTCTTTGTGCTTGCTGGCTGATCTATTTCTCTATCATATGTTTCATATTAGCAAGCACAGTAGTCGTTCAGCTGTAAGTACATTACGGAAGACTCCTGAAAATCACGATTATTGCGGTGTAATAATCAGAAGAGAGATTATATTACTCGCCAATTCCTCCCTTTGGCCTTCAATATGCCAATTAATTTTCAAAACAATCATGTACGATATTAGTTTATTTTTCCTTTTTTAGGTATAAATCAAGTGCTTTTTGAAGTAAAAAGTGATGACAGTGGTATCAAACCTCTGGCAAGGGCACCTTCTCCCTAACAAGTAATGCTCTATGGACTGTAAATATGGAAGCCAAACTAAAATTCTCTACTCTCACTTTCTCTTTCTCTCTCTCTTTCTCTTTCTTTCTTTCTTTCTTTCTTTCTTTCTTTCTTTCTTTCTTTCTTTCTTTCTTTCTTTCTTTCTTTCTTTCTTTCTTCTCTCTCTCTCTCTCTCTCTCTCTCTCTCTCTCTCTCTCTCTCTCTCTCTCTCTCTCTCTCTCTCACACACACACACACACACACACACACGTACAAACACACACACACACAGCTGTCACCCAGACACATCAGAGATCAGTTCCATTCCTTTATTATGATTGTTGATTGATGTTTGCTCCATTTCTTTATCTCGAATTCAAGATCTTTCCTGGACCTTTATCTTTCCCTGAGATCTTAGTATACTAGTTCTTAGTATACTGTGTTTCTGTGTATTCATAATATGTTCCTCGCTGCTTCAGGCCAATTAACAATACCCTGAATACAGTATCCTCAAACTTAACATTCAAGTCAAACTTCATGAATTTGTACTACTGTTTCAAAATACTAAAATTTATTCGATCTAGAAACCAAGAAAAGACCTACCTTGTTACTTTAGTAGCAATTGACATCATGAAATTAGAGGAATATAGATCAAAAACCGAGGTAAGGGAATGGTAGTATGTCTGAAATGTAGAATACTGGATGTGTGTTACAGATACAAAATTATCATCTATAGGCTCATTTATTGAAAACTTGTCATCCTATATTGAAAGCACAATTTATATATACAGTTTTCCAGTTACTTTGCTTACCTATCACTTCTGATCACAAATCCTTTCATGAATTTGGATAGTATCTTTGAATAAATCACACGATTTGCATGTAATTATCATTTAAAGAAAGACAGTCTGATTTTACATCTTTCATTCTATATGACAAACCATGATTTTTTGTTTCCCTGTTTGCTGAATAAATGTATTCCTGGAAACAGGATATTCACATCTAATCTGGGTATAATTTTCATTTTTAAAATTAGAAATATAATATAAAATTTGTTGTGACTAGTCATTTTCTAAAATGAGTGTATTCATGAACACATGTTTTGGTGCCTTTAAGTAAATTGAGACTTAATGTGGTATGGTAGGTCTTGTGTCTAATTGACTTAACCATTAGATTATTCTTATATAAACATGTGCATTGCACCTTTTTATTTTTATATATAAAATAGTCCCCAAGGATTTACTTTAAAGTGATAAGGGGGGTTGTCTTCATGTTCCATAATTTATATTTATTTAAGTAAAAGTACTAGAAATACATGATGTTTACTGGAGCAATATAAAAGATGAGAATATATTTCTAAAGAGAATAGATTTATTGATTAAAATATAGAAAATAGTAAAATAGTCATGTTTCTTGCTTGAGACTGCATAAATTTCATATGAATGTAGCTCAAGATGAGAGTCAGAAACAAATTCATGTTAATATTATTGAGATTTCAATCACAATATAAACAATATAGGTATGTTAAGGAATTGGTCATTCAAGGCCCTACATACCTAATGGATGAAGAATGGTATTGAAAACAGCAGAGGAAAACAATTCAACATGCAGATATTATGATTTTATAATATTAATATGAAAGAAATGGAGCTTTTGCCTTTCTGAAGAAGAAAATTTAGCCAGTAATTTCAATGTAAGGCATCAATTGTAATGAGTCTAAAGTCTTTTCCTCCAAGATATCCAAGAGTAATATACTCATTCTCTGGAGTAAATAAGTAATTGTTTAATTAGCTTTGTTTAATATTAATTTACTTATAGCAAATAGGTTAAAATGTCTGCTTGTTTCTTTCAATGTAATCACATACATTTGTTGTACATGGACTCGAAACCCCCCACCCCCGATGACCACCAGAGATCCCGACCAATACAAATAAAAAAGGAGTCATTTACTTGCAAATTTGAGGTTGGTCCTCCAAGCACTCAGTAAGTGGTGAAGCTAAGAGGCCCCCAGCATAGAATCAGCAAATTTTTATACTATTAAACAAACAACTTTAAAGAAGTTTTACATGAGAAATTACATGATTGGCTAAAATTTTAAGCAAAATAAGCTATGCCTATGTGATTGGCTAATATTATCATTGATGTGTAATTGATGGGATTTCTCTGGCCACTGGGTCACTGTTTCCTGTGTGGCCACCCAGTGTTTGGTCAACTATTCTGGAGAACATTCCTGTGGCTTTCCCAGAGATTATTTATGTCTCAGTTGTCCGGGAATTTTTTTTCTTTTTGTGTCATTTCTGGGTCAAACCCAAGATTATTTTTATAATTCATACTTCACAAGATGGTTGCTAGTGTGTAATGGAGTTACTTAGGCCTTCCTTGTGCCTCTTTAGGCGTTAGGCTCTTCAGATTTCATATTATTACTGACTCTTCATACAAGCCTGAAATCACTATTTCAAAGTAACACAAACAGAAAAGCAAAAATAACCTGACACAACCATCACAAATCCTAAATTATGTGAAAAAATCCACAATACAAAAAATAAACCTGAGGAAAAGGAAAAACAATGTCAGAATAACAATGAAAAATTACAATAGCTCTCTCTAATGAAACAGAGAATTATAGTCCTAGCAGGTAATCCACTTCTAGAGGGTCACACCAATCAGCTATAATTATATGTAGATATACAATCCAAAAGAATATATTATACTCTCTTCACAAGCACACAGAAATCTATGAAAAGTTACCCAGCCAGGCAGGTGACTGCTGTTACTGTGTTGGCCACCATACTAAAAAGCACAACTGCAGTGTGGAAATAAAAGGTCCACATGAGAAAAAACCACGAACAGAGACAGTCACATTTAAACACAGACATAATTCACCTTACCACTGGACAGTCTGAACTGTCATTGGATCCCCAAGTATTAACATCACAACATCTCACCACAACTGATCTCTTCTCCTACACTTAATGGTCTAGAAAAAAAGCTAATTCCAGAAAAAGAAGTCACAAGAGAAGACAAAAGCAACACCTGGCAAATCAACCAGGAGCATAGATAGTCACCTATTAAGATCATAGATCCCCCAAATGAAACCCAAGAAATCTTCCAAATGGACAGAACAAATCAGAAAAATATGAGGAAAGTGATGCCAAGGTAATATAATTCACACAGTAAATAAAAAGGCATTAGAACAGACAATCAAGGACCTAGAAGATAGTTTTCAAAAAACATTACAAATACTGCTGAAAAATATGGTTAATGAAAAGATACATAACCTCTACAAGGAAACTTGTGAACAAGATGAGCCCAAACCAAGATTAGCAAAATCATTCATGGAGACTCCAAAGAGAAAGAAAAATAAACTCTAAGGCAAGAGAGTCCAAGGAAAAAATAGATACCTAGTTAAAAGATATGAGAAAAGACACAGCTAAAACCCATATCTCCCAACCCCCACCCAAAGAATAGTTTAAAGTACATACAAGAGCTAAAAAAAAGCTTAAATAAAGAGATATAAGCTCTAAAAAATAACCAATTATAACACAGGGAAATAAAAAACAAAATAGAATGTCTCCACAGCAAATAGATGATATAGAAGATACTCTCAGGGATCAGAGACAGAATAGGCCTAATAGGAAAGAGGAAATAATCATTTAGAACAAATCTAAGTAATAAGAAATAATCTTGATGGAACTTCAAGACTCAGAAGATCAAATTGGGGGAGATAGGTATCAAGAAGGAGAAGAGCAGGAAACTAAATGGATGGGAAACATATTACAGAATTCTAGCAAAGATCATTCCTAATATCCAAAGAGATAGGCTCATTCAGAGAAGAGAATCTTTAGAACACCAAACAGAGAATACCAGAACAGAACAAACCACCACCACATCATAGTCAATTAGAGGATCACTAGAGATCAAAGAAAGGATTCTTAAATATGTCAGTAGAAAAGACAGATTATTTATAAAAGATATACAGTCAGAATAAATACAGGTTTCTTAGCTGATATGGTAAAAAGGAGAGCCTGGCATGCCAAATGACAAACATTAAAGGCAAACAACTACCAACCATGAATAAGGTCCCAAGCCAAACTCTCCTTTACATTAAAAGGATATGTAAACATATTTCATGACAAAGAAAATTTGAAACAATGTATCTCTACCAAATCAGCAAGATAGAAGTTATTCAAATATATCCTACATAGAGAAGATCAAGAAGAACAGGAACTGGTTATATGAAATGTTCCCTACCCGAGAACAAGGTAAGTATATTAAGAGTAGATGAGGCCCAGCTCCTAATAACAGGTACATAACAAGACTTATCAGATATTTCATAGTCTTAATCTTTAAAATAAATGGACATAATTTTCCAATTAGTAAACATAGATTAAATATTAGTATCAAAAAAGACGCATCTATCTAGTATCTACAAGAGACACATTTTATTGACAAAAACAAACACATACTCAACTAAAAGGCTGGCAAGGAAAATTTTCAAGCAAATGGACACCATAAAAATGCCACACAATTACTAACATAAGATAAAATAGAATTCAAATTAAAATTAGTAGAAAGAGACATTATATATTGATAAATACAACTCTCCATTAGGAGGATATAACAAGTCTAAATATCAATGCCCTGAATCCTGGAGCACCCCCACTTCATCAACCAAATATTACTTAACCTAAAAAGACATCTCAACACATCATTGTTATCCATGGATAAGCCATCTAAGCAAAACTCAACCAAGAAACTGAAGACCTAAATAAGCACATTGACCACCTAGTCCTAACAGATATCTACAGAATATACATTCAGTGTCAGAATATACATTCTTCACAGGAGCTCATTGAAGCACTCATCTTCAATGAGTGCTTTCCTTGCATTCATGAGGCCCTGGGTTCAATTTCTCAGCACCACAGAAGGAAAAGAAAAAAGCCGGAAGTGGTGCTGTGATTCAAGTGGTAGAGCACTTGCCTTGAGCTGAAGAGCTTAGGGACAGTTTCCAGGCCCAGAGTTCTGGCCCCACAATCGAACCCCCCCCCACAAAAAAGAGAAATTCTATCTAAATTGAAAGAAAAATTAATTGAATTCCAATATCTTGTCAGAACACAACAGAATAAACTTATAATTAAACAGATAAAGTAAAAAATAAAATTCTCAAACCGATGAAAACTGAACAACACATTGCTGAATGACCAATTGGGCACTGAATACATTAGAATGAAAATCTGAAAGTTTCTTAAATTTAACAAATTGAACACACAAAATACCAACTCCTCTGGAACACAGAAATGCAGTACTTTGAGAAAAATTTATAGCTCTGAGTGCCTACATCAAGCAATTGGGGAAATCTCAAGCCTGTATATTAATTATATACCTCAAATTTCTTGAAAACAGGAACAAGCCCAAACTCATAGCAGTAGACAGAAAAAAAAATTAATCAGAAATAACTAAATAAAGACAAAATTAAACATAAAAAGATCAACAAAATAGAGTTGGTTCTTCCAATAAATTAACATACTTGACAGACCCTTGACAAATCTGACTAAGACTCTTCTTATATAGATAGAAAGATAAATAGAAAGCCCATAGATTGGGAGAAGATCGTTACTTGCTCTGCAATAGGCAATGGCCTCATATATAAAATGTAGTTAGAGCCCCAAATGTTAACCCCCCCAAAAAACAAATCCTCAAAGAAACAACAACCTCTGGCTGGGAAGGTGGCTCATTGGGAGAGCGCTTGCCTTGCATGCCTGAGACCCTGGGTTTGATTTCTCAGTACAAATTAGCAAAAAGAAAAGAGCCGGAAGTGGCACTGTGGCTCAATGGTAGAGTGGTAGCCTTGAGCTGAAGAGCTGAGGGGCAGCGCAAATGCCCAGAGATCAGGCCCCACGACTGGACACCCTCCCCCCAAAAAGAAACAACAACTCTCTTAATAAGTGGGCTAAAGGTTTAAAGAGAGATCTCTCTGAAGCAGAAATATGAATAGCCAATAGACACATGAAGAAATATGAAATATTTCTGGCCATAGAAATGCAAATCAAAGCAACATTGAGATTCCACTCCAGTTAGAATGACCATTATGAAGAAAACTAATAACAACAGATGCTGGGCTGGTGGTGATGTGGCCAGAAAGGAACATTACTACACTATTGGTGAAAATGTAAACTTGTTCAAAAACTCCATAAAGAAGTATGGAGGTTGCTCCAAAGAGCTCCCCTATGACCCAGCAAACTCACTCCTGGGCATTTACCCAAATGACCACAAACAAGGACACACTAAAGCTACAATCACAACTATGTCCATTGTAGCACTATTTACCATAGCTAAGAAATGGAACCAACACAGATGGCCCTCTGTAGATGAATCGATCAAGAAAATGTCATATATATTCACAATAAAAATTCTATGCTTCCGTCTGGAAGAATGACATTGCCCAATTAGTAAGGAAATGGAATCACTTGGAAAACATAGTAAGTCAAACAAGCCAGACCCAAAGAATCATAGGCTACATGTTTTCATCCTAGAATATGCCTAGGATATTCTTAGAAAAGATCACAATAGCTTGATAGCTATATGCATATCACCATATAAAATGATGCTTATTGAAATGAACCCCAAGAAATGAATACAAGATAATTGTATAGTGAACTGTATTTAGTAATTTCTATTTACTTTTTCCCCTTTGGTTTATTCCCTAACGCCACTGATTTTGATTTCTGTGCCCTTAGTCTTATACATAAGTTAATCTGATTTGGGGAAGGGAAGGGAAATCACAGAAATGGTGGGACAAAGATTAACCAAAGCAACAGTGATATACAGTAGACACTATGTTAGAAATGAAGTTTACACCTTTGGAGGAATGGAATGTCAGGGTTGGTCGAAGCAGGAAAAAAATGCGGAAGCAGTAGCACTGTTAAAAAAATGTACTCATTACTTATGTAAGTGTAATGCACCCCTCTGAATATCACCTTCATAACAAAAAATACTGAACAACCAATAAGAGAACTCACCCAAATAGAGAAAACTAGAGAAAAAATGAGACATCACAACATAAATAAGGAAAAGTGAGAATATTTTAAGAATGTAATTTGAAAACTGTATGCCAATCACCTGGAGAATCCTGGAGAAATTGATGCTTTCCTATCCTCGAACTGAGCCAAGGCGTGATACATAAGAAGTAATGAAAATTAAATGTCAATAAACAATTTCCCATACCAGAAAAATCTAGTACTCAATGGATTTACCATGAAATTAAGGGCTGAAAAGAACTTACATTACTCAGATTTAACTCTTCAATGGAATAGAAAGGGAAATGGAATTATTAAACACATTCTATGAAGCTAGAATTAGACTCTTCCCAAATCGATAGGGACTCATCAAAGAAAGAGAACTATGAGCCCAACTCCTTGATAAGCATTGATGCAAACTTCTCAATAAATTTCTCAACAACCAATTTCAGCAACTAACAAAAAAGTCATATGCTATGATCAAACAGTATTCATCCTAGGATACAATTGGATTCAATAGACTTGTCAATAAACATAACACACACCATCAATAGAAGCAGGGAAAAGAACCACATGATCATATATATGGATGTAGAAATAGCTTTTAACAAGCTCCAATAACCCTTTATGATTAAAGGTCTGAGAAGCTAGGAATGCATGGAACTTTCTTAAATATAATACAAGGTATGTATATGACAAAGAGATAATAAGCGTGTACCTAATGGTGGAAGCATGAAGATATAAAATCAGGAATGAGAAAAGGATGTCCACTCTCTCTATTCTTCAATATAGTAGTGGACTTTCTAGCAAGAGCAATAGGCAAAAGAAAAACCTAACAGAGATCCAAATAAGGAAGAATTAAAACTATCCCTTTTTACAGATGAAATAATCCTGTGCTTAAAGGACACTATAGCTTCACCCCCCCCCCCACATTAGTAAAGCTGATGATAACCTTCAGCAAAGTAGCAGAGTATAAAACCCACAAGAATCAGTAGTTTTTCTGTGTTGCCAACGATGGGAAGATCCACGCTGAAATCCAAAAACAACCATATATGTATTAGCCTCAAAATCAAATGAAATCTATACAAAACAAAACAACAACAAAACTAAGAATTAATAAATTTAACTTAAAATGTGAAAGACCTCTGCTGTGAAAACTTTAAAACACTAAAATAGGAAATTTAAGGAGATTCAAGGAAATGGGAAGTCTTCCAATGCTCCTGGTTGGAAGAATAAACATTGTGAAAACTGCAATACTGCCCCCAAACAATTGACAATGCCATACCCATTAAAATCCCAACAATATTCTTCAATGCAGTATAGAAAGCAATCTGAATGTAATAAGAAATTACAAAATTACAGATGAAACCAAAGGCTTAGAAATGAACTCATGGGCCTGTAGTCATTTTACACACACAAACACACACACACACACTCACTCACACACACACACACACACACACACACACACACACACACACACACACACACACATACACATACAATGGAATTGTATTCACCAATCAGAAAGGATGACTTTTCACCAATCTTAAGGAAAATGAAAGGCTTGGAAAAATTATATTAAAGAAAGGTATGCACACTCAGAGCAATATAGTTTTCATAGATTCATTCATTTATGGTAGCTAGAAGGTGCCTACAAATCTACAAGTACATGACAGATTCTACATTGCCCCAGATAGAATGGCCATTATCAAGAACACTGATAATAGCGAATGCTGACAGGGATGTAGCCAAATGGGAACTCTATTACACTGTTGGTGGGAAATTAAACTTGTTCAACCACTCAGGAATGCAGTAAGGACATTCCTCAAATGATTAAATGTAGATCTCCCTTAAGACCCAGTAATTCCTGTATTGGGCAGTAATCCAATAAATACCAAGCAAGCTCACATGAAAACCACCAGCATAACTATGTTCAGGGCCCCGACCCAGAGTTTAAGGACTGGAAAACAAGTTACCACTGCTGGTAATTTTTCCCCAAATAGGAACCTTTTTTTTGGGGGGGTGTCTGGTCATGGGGCCTGAACTCTGGGCCTAAGCACTGTCCCTCAGCTCTTCAGCTGAAGGCTAGTGCTCTACTACTTGAGACACAGCCCCACTTCCAGCTTTTTTCTTTTTACTTATGTGGTGCTGAGTAATCCAACCTAGGGCCTCATGCATATAAGGTAAGCCCTCTACCATTTAAACACCTTCCCAGCCCTAAATATGAATCTTTTGACATCAGATACCAAATCATTCTATTTGCAGCAGCTACGATACGACTTAAATGTAGTGGGTGATAAAATGGCTTCTTTATTGAATGTTAGGAAAAGATGTAAGCAGTACAAGAAAAGGGAGATTTTTGTTGTTGTTGTTGTTTTAGGGGCTTGAAATCTGGGGTTGGGCAATGTCCCTGAGCTCTTCAACTCAAGGTAAGGGCTCTACCTCTTCAGCCACAGTGCCATTTAAATGGAGATAAGAGTCTGAGGGACTTTCTATCCCAGGCTGGCTTTGAACAGCAGTCCTCAGATCTCAGCTTGTTTAGTAGCTAGGATTACAGCTGTGAGCCTCTGGCATCAGGCTAAAAATGGGAGACTTTTATAAAAGAAAATCTACCTGTTCACCTGTGTCTAAACCTCAGATCACTATTAGAACACTTCATCCTTGAATCATTTCATCAGACATTTTAAATTTTCTCTTTTCTTTCATGTGAGAATACTGCAGTCAATATCAACTCAGCTGTGGGACTGGATCAATTGTATGGTAATTGCTAGCACCTAAATCAAGAACATTTACATCAAAACAAATGAAACCCTCATTTGGAATAATTGTTTTCTCTATTACAAATCTGTGCTTTATTACTTCCTAATATGATATTGAAACTCCTGAGTGATGATATTTTTTTCTTCAGCAATTGGCCTTCTCCCACATGTGGTCAAATATTTAAGAATTCAAAGATTTCCATGGACAATTCATTAAGCTGATGTCTAAGAAAATGCGCATTTATGGAATGTGGTCTGCTGTCTTGTTCTTTCATGCACAGGACTTCTATGATGTATGTGTTCTACAAGGAATAATATTTTCCAATCTTTGTGTGACCAATTTTAGACTGATCAGTCTTTCTGACCCACTCTCTGGAGTCTAATTTCAGTCTGCCTCATCAAAAATATCTTATTTATCATCTAATTTATTCTCAGCTTCTGTTTTTTACCTGACTTCATGTAGGCTGTGATAGCAGCCTTGACTGGCAGTGCTTACTGGAGTTTTTTGTTTGTTTGTTTTGTTTTTAGAGGTCTAGGATTACTCTTTGATGTATTAGCTTCTCTAGGCCCCAGTGATCCACTGGCCTAGAGTCTATGGGTTTTTCTCCTAAACATACAAAAACAGCTGATGAAATTCCTGTTTTAATTGTCTCAAAATGAGGCCATCTGCCATCCTTGGAAATCCAGGAATAATCCTCTGTAACAACTTACAGAAATGGTCTATCAAGATGGCTTTTCAAGTTTGACTATGAAAAATGTTCATTTCCAACTCACCACCATAAAACAGATCACATCCCTGGGAACAAAATTTTGGAAAGAAGGTTCTCTTTCCTTCCTTCTCTTATGATAGATCAAACCATAATATTCTGCAGTTGTGGCCAGCCTGGAGCACATTTTCCCAAGAATGTTCTGTAATATAAAAGAGGATCAACTATCAAAATAAAGGTGAAAATACTTGTCCACTACAGACAAATTGATTTGGCTTATATCTGTTGTTATTTTCATTACTTCAAACACATGCATAATTTATATTGGGGTTAGACAAGTGGCAAAGGATTTATGGAATAAACATTAAGTTTACTTTTATATATCCAATATAATACACTTATCCTCTTATGGAAAATTCAATCTAACCTTAGAAAAAATGTCAGAAATATAAAATAAGCCTTAATATGTATAATCTGGCACAGATACACAATCATCTACTCAGAAATTGTCTCTCTATAAATATTTATTTGGTACAAAATAATAAAATTTAATTAATGAATATGACTTTTAAGTATCATCTGAAATACTCCTCCTGTCTATAATTGCATATAATTGTACAGCTCTCACCTAGACAAGAATTTAACATGCATGTAGAAATCAAATTTCTAGAATATAAGCTAGATGAGAGGAGACATACCCTCATGTAAAGTGTGGTGAATTTTTACCACAATTCTGAACCATTCCACCTAATACCAAGAGTCATGTGCAATAATTTATTTGATGTTAAGGTAATTGCTAAGTGTAAAATACATTTGGAATTATTATATTAATTTACAGAAATGAAACAATAATGCCATACTATTTGTTAAAATTCTAATTCTTGTCAATTTTACAATTCACAAAATATATTATTAAAATTAGTTTCACTTTCTTCTTTTCTATTGATGCTGAAATTAAAATTATATATTTAACATTGAATATTAAGAAATCAATAATAAGTAACCTACTATTAAAATGAGATACTATTAAACTGTGATTTGAATTATATTTCTAACAAATTATGATGTAAACAACATTTAATAGAATTATGGGTAATATTTTTTATACTTACCAGGTTATTTGTTTTCTAATTGTGTCATTTGTTATTGTTGGTCCAAGTCATCTCTTCACCTTAATTTTTTAGTTTTCTATTTCATCTCTATTGGTTTGTGATTGTGCATTTTGTTTTCCTTTTCAGTGACTGACATTAGGCTGTAAATCTGTATGCAAGTTTATTACTTCCTATGGTAAAGTCAAATTACTGCTCTCCACAGCAGTTCTATTCTACTATACTACAGTACTTCCCAAACTCCTATCTCCTGTATTGCTGATCTCATACATTTTATTTTTATTTAAATTTTATAGTCATGGTAATGTACAGAGGGGTTATAGTTAGATAAGTAAGGTAATCGATTTATTTCTTTTCTAACTTTTTTACCCCTTCTCCAATGTCTCTCCCTCTTCATTCCCAACAACCCCTCCAGGAACATTTCCAACATATTGTCTTGTGAGTACCATTGTTGCATAGGTTCCCCCTTTGCCCTTTGTCTCACCATTTTATTTTTTCCCTTTCCTGTCCCTAGTTCCCTAGTTCCCTAGTTTTAATACCCAGGGTATCAAAATCAAATACGATGACTACAGGGGATAAACCATTGGTGGGGAAAACACAAAAGGATGAAAAGAAATCACGTAGTACATTAAGAATAACAACAACAAAGAACATATCTTGGAGTTCATTTCATTTGGAATCACCTTATACAGTCATATGTACATAGCTATTGAGTTATTCTGCTCATCTAATAAGATTATACACGATGTGCACAATAAAGTTCACCTTTTTACCCAATAATCACATTTCTGGGCATTTAATCATATGACCACAAACAAGACCATATTGAAGCTACCAGCACAATAATGTTTATCACAGTATTATTTTCCATAGCAAAGATATGGAATCAACTCATATGCCTCTCAGTAGATGAATGGATCAAGAAAATGTGACACACACATACACAAATACACATACATAGAAAACAATGATACCACCTTATCTGTAAGGAAATGGAAGGTCTTGGAACAAATCATATTAACTGAAGTAAACCAGACTTAAAGGAACATAGGTCTCAAGGTTTCTCTTATTTGTAATAATTAGTTTTCATCAAGGAAAATTTCATGTATTTTAATTTGACATTTTGTTCTATGTTGAGCATACATTATTGCAATATTGTTTGTTATTATTTCCTTTTTGTGAGGAGGCCTAACATTTATTTAAGCAATAAAGTGAAGTATGTATCAGGTGTAATATAATGTATCTTCTTAATATTTTTTATATAAATGCCATACAGGGTGGCTACAATTACATGGGCAAGGTAATGAGTACATTTCTTATCAAGCGTTGTTGATTCCTCCTTTGTTTCCCCTTGCCATTCCTTCCTATCACTCCCCCCAACCCGTGCCAAAGCTGTAAAGTTCGTTTTTTGACATAACGTCTTGTACATCTTATGGTTTCAATTGGTCCACCTGTATCCCTATTTAAGCATTTTTTTCCTTCCCCTTCACAAATTATACCTACATCAAATACAGTGGAAACGGGGGTTATACCGTGGGGGTGGGACATAAAAAGCTACACAGAAATACCTTATAAATATGTTAGAAACAATAGCCAGAAAGATTAAAAAAAACGAGTTCTTATCTTGGGGTACTTTTTGCCTAAAATCAACTTATCTGACCATTTCTGCTTGTTTCAGATATACACTAGTTATTACAAATAAGAGAAACCATAGGACCTATGTTTCTTTGTGCCTAGGTTATTTCACGTAATATAATTTTTTTCAAGTCTTTTCATTTCCTGACAAATGGGGCAACAGGCAGTTATACTTAAAGAATTATGTTCATCTTATCCATTACTGAAGGGAGAACAACTGAAATAGCAACCCCTATGAGGAAGAACAACTCTTACTTACTTATCTTCATTCCTATGTAAGGCCAGTGTTGTCCCCTGTCTCCTCATGTTGTACATTACAAATCTATACTTGGTCAACCTGTATATCTACTCTCTTCTACACTGTGACCTAAATGCCCCAGCAATTCCACTTTGCTTTACTTTAAAAAAAATTCTCTCTAAATGTTTGAGGTTGGTGTGTGTGTGTGTGTGTGTGTGTGTGTGTGTGTGTGTGTGTGTGTGTTGTTTTACAAAGATCAGAAGACAATATTTTTCTTGATTTGAATACATCTTTTAGGTTATTGTAAGTTGTGGCTAATGGGAGAAATCTCTTGCTATTTTAAGTATGAAACAGAAAATTATATTTGTGCATGCACCACAGGTGCTTTATTAGTCTGTACTTGAACACTTAACTTTGATTTTTATCTTGGCTGTTGTTGTGAATAATGTGAATAATAATGATGTACAGATATATTTATCAGTTACCCACAGAGAAATAATCACATGATCGGTGGATCAGATGATATTTCAAGTTTGCATTTCTTAGAAAACTGCATACTACTTTCTACAATGAGAATACTATCCTGTATTTTGACGAAGAGTGTAGAAAATTTCCTTTTTTCTACACTCTCACCAACATTATTACCTTCTGAGATTTTTGAAAGGGCAGGTTTTTACTATTTGTAGTACCCTAGACTGACCTTAGACTCAAATCCCCTTACTCCAACCTCTGAAATGCTTGGAATTACAAGCCTTTACCACCACACCAGGTTACTCTAATTTTTTAATGAGTATAATAGTTATGAAGTAATATATTAATTATGAATTGTATTTCTCTAATGACTTCTGTTCAGAAAGCATTATGCCAGCATAGAAGTGGTATTAAACATAACTTTGTAAAGCCACTGGCAATTGTAAAGCTATTGGAAAACATGTCTATTCAGAACTTTTGTCCATTTTTAATAATTTCTTGTTAATCTCATCTTTGATCTATCTATCCAAAATCAATAATTAATTCAAGGTTTTAGAAAGAAAAAAATTAAGCAATTACTAACATTTTTCATTTTTCAATTACATGATATTACTTAAATCATTTTCTGTTTACACTTGAGACTATATAACTCAATTTAGTTAGACCTTTTATAAGACTATATGTATATTATTTATTTTATGATGATTGTTCTTCCAAAGCGTGTCTAATTTCCCTTAGATTCTTTCAGTCTCATGTAGTTCAGATATCAAATTGAAGAATAAATGTAAAGAAGCAAAGAAAAAAATACAGTTCCTCTCATTTGATATTGCCTCTACAAGAATTAGGAAAGAGTTCATTCTCCTAAAGACCTATGATATAATATCAAATAGAGAATTCATTCTTCTAGGTATTCCTTATTTTTGCAATGTAACTGAAATGATGTAAAACACAATATACTGCTCAGGTACTTTATTATTAATTTCAGTTTGTGCTTTGTGTCGACTTTTCTGAGAAAGAATTGTTTTTTTTGAAGGGGGGGATCCGGTTGTTAGCCTGAACGCTGGGTCTGGGCACTGTCCCTCAGCTCCTCAGTTCAAGGCTAGCACTCTACCACTTGAGCCACAGCGCCACTTCCGGCTTTTTTTTTCTTTTTGCTTATGTGGTGCTGTAGAATCAAACCAGGGTCTCAGACATGCAAGGCAAGCCCTCTACCACTGAGCCACCTTCCCAGCCCCTGCTCAGATACTTTTATGTTTTATCAGTTTTGCACATTTTATTTTATTTTTTATTTATTTATATTTTATTTTATTTGTGAACATACTGTACAGAGGGGTTACAATTACATGGGCAGGATAATGCATACATATCTTACCAAGCATTTCAGCCTCCTCCTTTGTTTACCCTTCACCTCCCTTCCCAGCCTCCCCCCTCCCCCCAATCCTTCCCCCCCGCCCCCCCACCGACATTCTAAAGCTCATTTTTGACATGACAATTTGTACTTCTCATTGTTACAACAGTTCCTCCTGAATCCTTGCACATTTTCATATGGACTTCAACTCAGTCTAAAACATTCCTTCATTATTCTGTCCTTGATATTTTTACACTACAAAGACATAAGATAACCAGTTTGATTTACAGCATGAGAAATTATCCAACTGGCTTCCTTGGAAACAGAGCATGGTAAATAGATAACATTACTTCTGGATGCTCACTATCTCTAATGGTTTCTGTAATACTTATTGCATTCTATTTAGTATTTAAAAACCTGCTGGCTAAACTCAAAGCTCATTCATAGAAGTTTATGTTAAGTATTTCACAAGTTTTATTTCTCAAAATTCTTAAGGTAACATTTTCTATAATGCTAATGTTATTATCATTTTAGTGTTGGGAAAAATTGTAATTAAATTCACTAAGTGCATGGTCCAAAGATAAAGAGTAAGCAAGAAATAAGTTAATGTTTCCAAAAGTTTTTCAGCAATACACAAAAAGTAGGTAAAATCTCCATTCTCCTACACTCTCAATTCAATATTCATGTTGTCCAAGAAAAAATAGCATAACAGTTAATGCCCATGGTGATTGTTTTCTGTTACAGTTTATCCTCAACACAGACTGTGTTGGTGATATTGGGTTATCCTGCACAGAGCTGAGCTTATAAATTGAGGTCCAAAGATAATAAAATTTCTTCTGTCCCACAGCTCCAATAGCCTTTTTAAAAAAGTACTAAAATTTTAAGTAGCTTCACGTACTGTCTTTTAAGAATCCCAAAACGAAATAAATTCACAGACATTCACTCCAAAATGCTTTAAATGTAGGAGATGATCAAACGCGCCCCCGAGAAGTAATTTTCTTCTACTTTTAAAATTATTCTGAAAGCCTTGTGCTGGCTGGTCACACCTGTAATCCTATCTACTGTAGATATCTACTCAGTAGCCTGAGATCTGTGGATAACAGTTGGAAGCCAATCAGGGCAAAATAAATTCATGAAATTATTTTTCAAAACTTATAATGAACTAGGAAAGAGTTAGGAATGGAGATGTAGCTCATATAGTGCTCACTAATCTAGAGAGAAAAGGCCTAGCAAGACCTAGAAGCCCTGATTTCAAACTCTGAGCATGCTGATACACAAGCATGGGAGTGTGTACATGTGCGGGTATGCGCGCACACACCCACACCCACACCCACACATTTATTCAAAATAACATCAAATCAGTGTTCTGCATTAATTTCTTTGTTAATGATATTATATGGGTAAAATAGAGGAAATAACTCTTCCATCTCGGAAAATTTTTATACTTTTTTTAATTGTTAAAATACTGTACAGGGTGTCACATTTACATGAGCAAGTAATGAGTGCAATTCCTAACATTCATTGTTACCTCCTCTTTAGTTCCCCCCCATCATCCCTACCCTCCCAACTCCACAAATACACTTCCCTCCCCCTTTCCCTGCCTAAATTGTAAAGGTCATTTTTCAACAGAATATCTTGTGCATCTCATTGTTACAATGGGTCAACCTGTATCCCTATTTAAGCATTTTTTTTATTTCCCTTCCCCTCCCCAAATGAGAGAAACGTATTCATAGGATGTAGGGGCACCAACTTCAAATACAGTGAAAACAGGGGTTATAGTGTGGGAGAGAAACATACAAAGAAACAAAAAATATCCCATTGCACATTATAAGTATGTTAGAAACAATAGTAAGAAAGATAAAACCACATGTGTCCCTATCTTGGGGTTCATTTCCCTTAATATCATATTATCTGGTCATATGCACGTAGCTTTTCACCTTTTCTGCTTATCCCAGACATGTATTAGTTTTTGAAAATAATGGAAACCATGGGATGTATGTTTCTTTGGACTTAGCTTACTTCACTTAATGAATTTTTTTCTAAGTCTTTCCAATTCCTAACAAATTGGGTGATGTCATTGTTTCTGATGGAGGCATAGAATTTCATTTTGTATATATACCACATTTCCTTCATCCATTCATCTACTGAGGGCCATCGGGGTGGGCTCCGTATCATAGCTATTGTAAATAATGCTGCAGTAAACATAGTTATGTTGGTAGTTTTAGTATGGTCTTGTTTGTGATCATTTGCGTAAATCCACAAAAGTGGGATTGCTGGGTCATAGTGGAGGTTTTTATGGAGTTTTTTGAGGACCCTCCATACTTTCCAAAGTTTACACTCCCACCAAGAATACAGTAGGGTTCCCTTGTGGCCACATCCTCTACAGCATCTGGAACACTTCACGAATTTGCATGTCAACCTTGTGCAGGGCCATGGTAATCTTCTCTGTAATGTTCCAATTTTAGTGTATGTGCTACCGAATTGAGCACAAAACATTTTTTATATATAAAGTGCAACTGATTTTCTTAAACTGGACAATTCAAAAAAGTAAGTTCAAAGGAATTTTCATGAAGTTTTAGAACCATGTATTTCTTACATAAGCACACATTTAAGAATAAAGTCAAGATTGACATGTCAAAAATTAAATAATTCCAGATAATTGTTGTTTGAGATGTGTGGGAGGAGGAATTCAATTATTCTATACTAGGCACCTGTCATAATGAACACTGCAGCAAGTGTCCAGGTTTGTTAAAAGTTTTAATGTTTTAAATGTATTTAAATTTGAGAATTTGCTTATATATGACAAAATTAGGATGGTTTGGCAGGTCTTAAAATAAAGTATTTAAGATTTATGGTAGCAGATGTATGCTACTAAGTATGTAAATTTCAGAGTTTATAGAATCATTACTAATGAGAAGTTGCAAAGTTTTTTGTATAGAAGCAGAGTGAAGAGTTAAGACTTTGCAAACTACACAGTTTCTGTTAAAACTTTAGGGTTTCCTTACATTACTTCATAAGTTAGTGAGGAACAAATGATGATATAAGCCATATAAAAAAGAGTAGATGAGATGATTCATAAAAAGTAATCTTAGTGGGCAAATTTAAAGACTACTCATAGCCTATAAAACTCTTGTTCAACATCAAAATCTTAGCCAGTGTTAAATGTACATGAATATGAGAAAATAGTCAAATCTAATTTGTAGTACACTTCAAATACTTAAAACACTAATAATTGTTTTTTATTTTATTAAATATTAGTATTTAATTATTAGTTTTCTTATTTGTAGCATTTTTCCCTTGTTTTAATATAATACAACTTTTTGTAAGTCGTCATCAAGAGGTTCTTTGAGAAGGTTACTGGGATGGCCAAGCCATTTTTTATAGGTGCATGTAAATTTACAAAGAGGAAAATAAAGAACAAAATATTTATTAAAAAATTATCAAGTACAGTCTGAATCAGGAGGGATGATAAATGTCCACACCTAAAATCTTAGCACTAAGCTGAAGCAGCGGTATTACAGAGTTGAGGCCACAAAAGTGAGAGTCTATGTTTTGTTTTGTTTTGTTTTTTATATTGATTTGTTGGTCATGGGGCTTGAAATCTGGGGCCTGGGTACTGTCCCTCAGCTCAATGCTAGCGCTATCACTTGAGCCACATCACCACGTCTGTCTTTCTCTACTTTTGTGTTGCTGAGGAATCAAACCCAGGGCCTCATGCATGCAAGACAAGCATTCTCCCCTGAGCCACCTTCCCAGCTCCTGAGATAATGTGCTTTAAAAAAATCATCTAAACAACATTTGCTTTGTGCTTTGGGTTATATAATGAAATATATTAATATCTTTTTATATTTTTTGTGAATTGGCATACTTCTAAATTTATACTAACTTCAGCCACTTAATCCTTTTCAAAGTCATGAAATATCTCTGAGATTTTGCTTCTGTGAAAATTGCTTTTGCATTTATTATTTCTTCTGAGTCATTTTTTATCAAAATCATTTTATATTTTATTTTGATGTGTTATCATACATCAAATACCTTCAAATGTACATGTAGAGTTTAAAGATAGCAGTATGAATATTCTCATACAGCTTTTGTTTATCTGTTATGCACTTTCAGTATTATGATATTTCCCTCTATCTTTCACTCTCTCTCATTTTCTCCCTTTCTCTTTCATGCTCCATTTCTGCTACTTATAATTTCTGCTGTTCTACTATTATCCTTCAGGATCCAGTGGTTTTGTGGGAACATGATAGGGACAAAGAGTTTCCCTTGCATTCTTTAAGAATTATAAAAGTGACGTGATATTATTCTTTGCCATTTTAAATGGCAAAACAACAGATCTAGGAATTCCTTTTCACTTTCACTACTATTATCAATTTTATCTCATAGGAATCATTGGAACAGATAAGATACAATAACTTGTGACCTAAAACTTCTTTTTTCTTCTACCACCTTTTTTTTTTTGATTATCAATAAGTAACTACATGTAGTGAAAACAAAGCTATCATATGGAAAGTAGAACGAAGTTGTTCACAGGGATGAAAAACAAGTTAATGGGGGGAGAGTTCTGGGAAGATGCAGAGGAGAAGCTGGAGACTAAGCAAGCTCTCACATAGAAAGCCGTTTTAGAGTTCCAGTGAACAGTCCAAAGCCAGAGAATCACACCAAGTGTGCCATCACAGGACAGAGAGTTAGGCCAGAGAGGGAAAATCCAGGCAAGGTGATCTGAGCTCTTGCCAACAGTGGCCACTGAGGCAGCAGCAGTAGCGGCGGTGGCCTTAGCCGCCATACATGAAACACACAGTTTCAGGAAGAAGGAGCCAGATAAAGCGGGTGAGCGGATTCTACTCAACACCAGAAAGAACCGACAAGGAGCAGACATCTTCATCCTGCAGTTCGCAGACCAGAAACGACACAGGAACCAAGACTGGGAGTGAGTAGAAGCCTGATGTCCTCACTCCTTCTCAGGGAACAGAGGATGGAAGGCCACCCCTCCCCCCCACTACCGGAGATCTCCATCTTTGATACTGAAAAGTTCGGCTGAGCTGCTAAATCCAACATAGGTCTTGCAAGAAAACTACAGTCATTTAGTAGGTCACAAGAATCTAAACTGACCTGCCAGACTCAGCTCCACACAGTGAAAAGTAACCCAGCTCGGGCCACCAGCCCCAGGAATGGCTTTCTTCACTAGGTAATCAGAGCCAGAGGTTGGCCCTCCCTTTAGGAGCCTGGACAACCAATTGAACTTCAATAAACATAAACTCTGAGTGTGGCTCCAGGCTGGGTTCTGTGAGTCTCTCACAATCTAGCCTCTCAGGGGAAAGCTACAGTTTGCTGAAAGGCCTCAACTCTACCCAGAACCTAGGCTCATCACAGCATCTCCAAACATGAGGAAACATCCATCTCCCTCTTTTGTGATACTCAATGCAGACCTGTCTCCCATTGAACTAGCCTGGGAGGAGGATCACAAAATCCTGGGTAAAGCAGAGCATTTTTCTGCCTGCTCAAACCAACTGACTTAAGAAACCAACCAAGCCACAGGAAAATCAAACCCCGCAAACAGACCAGAGACTCCAACAAGAGGTTGATTATGAACACAAGAGAGACAGGATTTTCCAACCCCACCCAAAAAAATTAAATAAAATTTTTTTTTTGTACCTTTTATAAAAATTTTTTTTCTAAATTTTTAAAATATTTTTAATTTTTACCTTTTTTGAAAAAAAACTGTCTTCTAGTAACTTTTTTTTCTTCCCCTTATAATTTTTATTTTAGGGGTATATGTGTGTGTGCTTTTTTCTTCCTTTTTTTTTCCTTTAAATATTTTTTTTAATTTTTTTGTTTTTTATTTAGCTCTACTGAACTTCTGATCTTTTTTCTTTCTTGCTTATTCTTTTCACATTTTCCTCTCTTACATTCACCTTTATGTGACTTAATTGCTGTTCTGCACATCCTCATATATACCCTTATTCGATTATTAGACCTTATCTCACATTGTGTACACACTTAATCCACAAATTTATTACTCATTTCAAAACCTCTTAGACTTAAACTCCTTAATAGCAGTACTACCTCTTTATACCTATATAATATTTTAAGAATTTTTATTTTGTAGTTTCTCACATCTCCTTATATCCCTCCCCTTCTCTCATTATATCCACGCTCTTCTCTGAATATTTCATTTTCATCTGCATAATTTTTAAGCATTGCAATTTTTAATTTTTACTTTTCTATTTTTTCTTGTCTCTTTTTTCCCTTACTCTTTCTTCTTTTTTTCTCTCTCTCTCTAATTTCATCCTATCCAACCTATTTCCTGCTTTGAGATTAGGACTTAGTTAATTTAACTCTCCGTGTGCATTCCCACATCTCTTTATTCCTATTTTTACCACATTTCTCCCTAAAGCTCATAATTTCTGGTTTGCCAATTTTTTTGTGGTTTGTAGCCCATTAATATATAGCTGTTTGATGTTGAATAGATATATCTGTTGAACTAGATTGTATCTGCAGACTTTTGAATATGCAACTACAGACTTTGGTTGATACTTGCCTTAAGATAATGTTCTAGCACAAAACTGCTGTTACTTTAATCCCAAATGGGCAGAATAAACCGGAAAAACATAAGAAAAATGGCAAGTCCGAGTATCTCAATTCCAACTCATGATAATCAGGGGACAGAACAGATAATGAAAAATCCAGAGGAGAGTTCCCAAATGGCTCTACAAACAAGGCTGGCAAACATGGTAAATGAAAAGATTGAAAACATACAATGGACTCTGTAGGGCGTGATAGGGAGAGATAGGTGTTAAACCAAAGGTTAATACAGGAATATCATGAGCATGAGGAAGCTACACAAAAACTGATACAGTATTTGCGTAAGCAGCATGAAAATACTCAAAGAGAAAGGCAGGAATGGCGTGAACAGGCTGAGAACACTCAAAGAGAACTAAAGGAATGGTGTGAATGTGAGGAAGCTAAGCAAAGAGTAATACAGGAAATGAGAGAGCAGGATGAGAATACACAAAGATCGCTAAAGGCATTCATGGAATCCATAAAGATAAAGTTAAAAGAAGTCAGGGAGACTGCAAAGGGAATGCTGAATGGAAAGCAACAGAAGGAATGGGAGCCCAAGGAAACCATAACTAATTAACTAATTGATTTGAGAAAAAAAAAAAACACTGAACACCAAATTAAGGAAGTAAAGAAGTTCATACAAAATCTAAAACAAAGCTCCAACAAAGAATTTGAAGCAATCAAAGCTGACTAATTAGAAGGAAAAAGAAAAAAAAAAAGTAGAAAGTCTTGACAGCAGGTTAGACCATGCAGAAGGTCATATCTTGGGGATTGAAGACAGCCTAGATATTATAGAGAAAGAACATACAACCATCTAAGACAAGTCCAAGAAATATGATAGATCTATTCAACACTTGGAAGACACCATCAGAAGGCCTAATCCGAAGATAATGGGTTTAGAGGAGCACCTAGAAACAGAAGTTAATGGTCTAGGAAATTTGTTTAACAGGATCCTAGAAGAGAACTTCCCAAACATGCAAAAAGATAGGCCTATTTATGTACAAGAAGTTTTTAGAACTCCAAATAGACCAGACGAGAATAGGACATCCTACTGTCACATTTTAATCCACACAGGATCAATTCAGACCAAAGAAAAGATCCTTAAACTGTCAAGGAGTAAAGATTAATCACCTATAAAGGGAAAACAATTAGAATCACTGCAGATTTCTCAGCAGAGACAATCAAAGCAAGAAGAGCCTGGAATGATATATTCCATGCCCTAAAGACAAACAACTATCAATCAAGAATACTATACCCAGCTAAACTCTCCTTCATAACTGAAGGCCAAATAAAAACCTTAAATAGAAAAGAAAAACAAACAGTATTCCTCCACGAAACCAGGGCTACAAAAGATTCTTAAAGATGTCCTACATATAGAAAACAAAAAATACCACAACAAACGCCAAGAAACCAAACCCATACTGAGAATCCAAGAACCATAGCAGGAACCCAGGAGCTGCAGCACCCAAGAAGGTAGATCATATGCCAGGAACTCCCAAATACCTCTCAGTCCTATCTCTCAACATTAACGGACTTAACTCTCCAATTAAGCCACATAGACTGTCTAGTTGGAATAAAATGTAAGATCCGTCTATCTGCTGCCTTCAGGAGTCACAACTTTTCCATAAAAACAAACACATTTTCAATGTTAAAGTCTGCAACAAAATCTACCAACAAAAGGCCCCCCAAAACAGGCGGGAGTTGCAATCCTAATATCAGGTAAAATAGACTTCAAATTAAAATTCATGAGAAGAGATTAAGAACGTCGCTACATACTAATTAAGGGATCTCGCCTTCAAGAATATATGACAATTCTAAATATCTATTCGCCAAACAATGGAGAACCCAAATTTATCCAAGAAACACTACTTTCTCTCAAATCCCACATATATCCAAAGACATAAATTTTTGGGGATTTTAAAACACCACTCTCCCCATTAGATATATCAACTCGGCAAAAACTCTACAGAGAAACTACAGATATAAACAACTGCCTGGATCAACTTGATTTACCAGACATCCACCGAATATTTCGCCAGGCACATTAAGAATACACGTTTTTCTCAGCAGCACATGGAACATTTTCTAAAATAGACCACATTATAGGCCACAAAGCAAACTTGTCCAAATTCAGAAACATTGAAATTATGCCTTGCATTCTTTCAGACCACAAGGGAATTCAATTAGAACTCAACATCAAAAATCACCAATGAAAGTCAGGTAACACATGGAGGCTGAAAAACACACTGCTGAATCATGAGTGGGTCATGGAAAAGATTAGAAAGAAATCCAAATGTTCATGCTATTCAACAAAAATGAGCACACAAATCACCAGCTCCTCTGGGACACAGCAAAGGCAGTACTCAGAGGCAAGTTTATAGCTCTGAGCTCCTACATCAACAAATTGGAGAGATCTGAAACCAACAATTTAATGACACATGTGAAAATCCTTGAAAAAGAGCAGCAAGATAAACCCCAATCCAGTAGCTGGATAGAAATGATTAAAATTAAATCAGAATTAAATGAATTATAATCCAAAAAAAACTGTAGAAAGAATCAACAAAACAAAGAGTAGGTTCTTAGGAAAAATTAACAAAATTGACAGACCCTTAGCAAAGCCTATCAGAAAAAGGGGAGAATACACCCTAATAAATAAACTCAGAGTTTAGAATGGAAACACCACCACTGCAACAACCAAGATTCAGAACATTATAAGGGAATAATTCTCAAAACTTTATGCTAATAAGTTTGAGAACTTGGCAAAAAGGGAACTTTTCCTTGCATATTGACATGCCAAAACTAAACCAAGATGAGTTAAACCATTTTAACTGGCCCATATCAAGCATGGAAATAGAAACAGCAATATGAGACTTCTCATCTAAGAAAAGGGCAGAACCAGATGGTTTTACAGCAGAATTCTACAAGTCCTTCATAGCAGAGCTCACACCAATACTCCTCCAACTCTTCAATGAAATTTAAAGAGAAAGTTCATTACTGAACACATTCTATGAAGCCATGATAACCCTCGTCCCAAAACAAGGCAGGGACTCATCAAAGAAAGAGAACTATAATCCCATTTTTTGATGAACATTGATGCAAATCTTCTCAACAAAATTTGGCTAATCGACTTCAACAATTCATCCAAAAAAATCATACACCACGATCAAACAGTATTCATGTCAGGGATGCAAAGTTGGTTCAATACACACAATTCAATTAATATAATTCATCACATCAACAGGAGCAAGGATATGAACCATATGGTTCTCTCAATAGATATTGAAAAAGCATTTCCCAAGATCTAACACCCCTTTATGATGAAGGTATTGGAAAAATTAGGAATCCATGGAACATTCCTCAGTACCATAAAGGCAGTATATGACAAATCTTCACTCAGCATTATACTGTATGGTGAAAAACTAAAGCCATTTCCACTTAACTCAGGAAGGAGACAAGGATGTCCACTCTCTCCACTTCTCTTCAACTCAGTATTAGAATGGCTAGCTACAGCAATAAGACAAGATGCAAACATAAAGGGGATCCAAATAGGGAAAGAAGAAATAAAACTCTCCCTCCTTGCAGATGATATGATCTTGTATTTAAAGAATCCCATAGACTCCACTCCCAAATTACTCAAGCTGATTCAAAACTTTGGCAAAGTATCAAGGTATAAAATTAACCCTCCAAAATCAATGCCTTTTCTGTATGCCAACAATGAGAAAAGTGTGGCTGAAATTAGGAAAGCAATTCCATTCGTAATAGCCCCCCCAAAATAAAATACCTAGGAATTAACTAAAGAGGTGAAGGATCTCTATGATGAAAACTTTAAGAACTTGATGAAGGAAATCAAAACAGAATGTAGAAAGTTGCAAAAACTCCCATGCTCCTCTGTTGGAAAGATCAACATCGTGAAAATGGCAATACTTCCCAAGGTTATCTACAAACAATGCGATACTTATCAAAATTCCAACCTCATTCTTCAAGGAAATAGAAGAGGCAATCCAAAAATTCATATGGAACAATAAAAGTCCCCAAATAGCAAAAACGAACCTCAACAGAAAAACATTGCTGGAGGAATAGCAATACCAAATGTCAAACTCTACTATAAAGCCATAGTAATCAAAAGAGCTTGATACTGGCACAAGAACAGACCTCAGGACCAATGGAATAGAATTGAAACCCAGAAATGAACGTACAGACCTATAGCAATCTAATCTTCGATAAGGGAGCTAAAAAATAGAATGGAAGAAAGACAGCCTCTACAGTAAATGGTGCTGACAAAATTGGTTAGCTACTTATAGAAAACTCAATCTAGATCCTTATATATCACCCCGCACAAGATTTAACTCCAAATGGATAAAAGACCTCGGAGTCAAAGCAGACACTATGAAAACATTACAGGATGGAATAGTAGAAACCCTAGGTCTCCTTGGCGCTGGCCAAAATTTTCTTAATAGAGACCCAGAAACACAACAAATCAAAGACAGGTGGACAAATGGGATTGCATGAAGTTGCAGAGCTTCTCCATGGCAAAGGACATAGCTAGCATGATTAATAGAAAGCCCAAGGACTGGGAGAATGTCTTCACTAGCCATACAATGGATAAGGGTCTCATATCTAAAATATACTTGGAACTCAAAAAATTAAATCCCCCAACAACAAATCTTCAAAAATACAACTGTCCAATAAATAACTGGGCTAAAGACTTAAAGAGAAACTTCTCTGAAGAAGAAAGAAGGATGGACAATAGACACATGAAGAAATGCTCAACCTCCCGAGCCATAAAAGAAATGCAAATTAAAACAACTTTAAGATTCCAACTCACCCCAGTTAGAATGGCAAAAATCAAGAACTCTAATAACAACAGATGCTGGAGGGGATGTGGACAGAAGGGAACCTTACTGCCTTGTTGGTGGGAATGTAAACTTGTTCAACTACTTTGGTAAGCACTATGGATGTTCCTCAAAAGGCTTCACATAGAGCTCCCCTAAGATCCAGCAATCCCACTTTTGGGCATTTTCCCAGATGTTTACAAACAAAACCACACTAAAGCTACGAGCATGACTATGTTTATTGCAGCACTATTTACTATAGCTAACATATGGAACTAACCCAGATGCCCCTCAGTAGAGGAATGGATCAAGAAAATGTGGTATATATACACATTGGAATTCTATGCCTCCATCTGAAAGAATGACATTGCCCCGTTTGTTAGGAAATGGAAAGGCTTGGAAAAAATCATATTAAGTAAAGTAAGTCAGGCCCAATGAAACATAGGTCCCATGGTTTCCCTTATTGGCAACATCTAGTATATGTCTGAGTCAAGCAGAAAAGGTCAGATAAGTTGATGTTAGGAAAATGAACCCTAAGATATGTATTCAATTTTTTTTCTTTCAGGCGATTGTTTCTAACACATTTATAAGATAATTTCTTTGTTGCTTTGTATGTCCCTCCCCCACAGTATAACCCCTGCTTTCACTGCATTTGATGTCGGTATAATTTGTGGTGGGGAAGGAAAATCATGTCGTTTAAATGTGGATACTGGTGGACCCATTGCAACAATGAGAAGTACAATTCGTTATGTCAAAAACGAACTTTATATCTTTGGTGTGGGGGTGTGGAGTTTTCGGTGGTGGGGGCGGAGGGAGGTTGGATAGGGATGGGAAGGGGAATCAAAGGAGGAGGCTACAATGCTTGATAAGAAATGTACTCATTATCTGCCCATGTAATTGTAACCCCTCTGTACAGTATTTTTACAATAAAAAAAAAAAAGAAAAACAAAGTATTGGGGGAAGTGCGTATGAAGGATACCCATCACAGCAGTTTATCATGTACACTTTGTGAGAATGACAATGTGCTGGAAACTATAAATTAATTTATTGAACACTGATACATATGCACATATATTTATATATGTATATTTATTTATATATGCATATATTTGTGTATATGCCCTTATATATACACATGTATATTACTATACACACATACATATAGACATGTACACATGCACAGATGGAGAAAGATACATAGTTACAGCCAACACAATTTTCACTAGTTGTTGAATATGCCTTAAATGGAATACTTGGAACCTAATATTTTGAATATGTATTTGTCTCTAAGAGTTCTTTTACCACTGCTCTCATCTCTTAAAACTGGTAGGTTTTGACAAATTCGAATTGCAAAATGCCATACAAGTGATAGCAAATAACTTGGAAATCTCAGTATGCAAAGATCATATGGTGTCTCCCTGCTCTCCTGGAATGCTTCTCAACAACCAAAGCAGCAGGAGAATATCCTGGTAAAGAATAAACTTATAAGGCTTTAAATGGCATCCTTCCTTGAGCTCTTTTCCAACAGCCAGCATCAATTCCTAAGCAGATGAGTGAGTCCTCAGAAGACTGAAGCTCAGGTCAACATTTAACGAACCCATGTGAAAAGTCCTGTGAGAGAAATGCTGACTGAGGTGTTGCTGAATTCCTGGCCAAGAAAATAAGAAAAAGAAATGAATTATTTTAAATGTATTAAAGTTTGGGAATAATTTGTAAGCTGTCAATAAATGTGTAGGACACAACTATACCTACTGACAAAAAATGAAGTGTGTTTCATTTATGTGCTCTTGGACTTGGCGAGTGTTTTTAAGTGTGTCTACACACAGAATAAGCATAAATCAAGCAAGCATTTCTTCGTTTAAGATACAAGGAAAAAATACAGGTTGACCCGTTTTAACAATGAGATGTACAAGACAGTCTTTCAGAAAGCAGGTCGAGGGATAAGTTGGGGAGGTATGAAGAGAAGGGATAGTAGGGGGGAAAAGGATAGGGTAAAATTGCTCAGTGAGAAATGTACTCATGCCAGGCACCAGTGACTCACGCCTTTAATCGTAGCTACTCAGGATGTGGAGATCTGAGGATCGCCGTTCCAAGCCAGCCTGGGCAGGAAAGTCCGTGAAACTTTTATCTCCAATAAACCACCAGAAAACCGGTAATTTTGTAGCTCAAGTGGTAGAGTGCTATCCTTGAGCCGAAGAGCTGAGGGAAAGGGCTCAGGACAAATTTCAAGCCCCATGACCAACAATCAAGAAAAGAAAAAGAAATGTACTCATTACCTTACTTATGTAACTGTAACCCCTGTGTACTCTATCTTTACAATAAAAAATATATATTAAAAAGATACAAGGAAAATTTCTGTACTTATAAGAAGTTGTATTTGTCACTCAATATCAGGAAGGTATTGGTTTTAGGACCTCAGGCATATTAAAATTTTGGATACTCAAATTCTCTACATAAACAAAATATATCATTTACAGTAGAATCTGCCCACAACCTCGTGCAGTGTAATTGCTATGAAAATTTTTATTATATGCTATGTTTGTAATGAAAAATGAAAGTATATGCACTATCAACAGATACAAATTTTTGCAGATAATTTTTTTCTGCATTTTGTGGATGGAATTGGGAGAGCAATTTTGAAAAGCACAAATTTCATCACTAAGACCGGTCTGCCAAATGTAACAAAGAGCTAATACAGCATCATTGAATAGTATGAAACTCCAAGTAGAAATACTTTAATTATCAGAAAGGATAACAACCCAAGGACTTTTTAGAAATGCAGCTGCTAGATTTCTCATGGATAGCTTTCATAACACTTTGTGAAATACAAGTCAGAAACTCACTGAAGTGTAGATGGTTTACCCTCAACTTTCTATCATGCTCAGTCATTATCAATCTCCATATAGCTAATCTTGAATAATCCTCTAATAACAAAATGTAGATGGAGTGTTTATGTGCAGAAAACCTGGGAAGGCTAACTTTTTCCAATTAGCACAGTCTGTAATCTATGGTCCAGCAGAGAAAAAACTAGGTAAGCATGCCTTCTGAACATATTCTGATTCTGTCCACATCAGTTATCTATCCATACCTGTGCCCGAGTGAGAGGATTTTAAAAGACTGTAGTGATTTAAAATGTAAATTTAAATGTGGGATGAAATTAGTGCCAATTCATTACATTAAGACTTTTAGAGACAAGTGAGAAACCTAAAGGTCTATAATTTTTTTATTGGAAGTGAAGTGGTATTGGAATTTGGTTCTCTATATTTTAAGCAATTTGCAAAAAGAATTGGCAAAATAAAATTTGCCTTTGCAGCAGACTTGACACTAATTAAATTTTGTATATTGAAAAGAGCACAAGCCTGAATAATATGTCAGTGCTATCCTGTCATTTATCTCTAATGGTCTATGCTTCTGGTCTCTTACTATTAAAGACAATTTTTTTTAATCTTTAGCTAGTTGTGCAATGGGGTTTCGCCATATCAGTGTGGAATAGAGGGTATGTACATTTCAATGTACAATACATCTGAATCATTGTCAACCTTTCCACTTTTCTTCCTTCACTTACCCCAACCCCACCTATCCCTTCATGTTTTCTACCTATATTCTCACATATGTACATTGAGTGATATGACTGTATTAGTCCATCATTTCCCTCTCCATTCATCTGTCCTACTCCCTTTAAGCACAGATCCTTACTTAAGACTTATTTCAAATTCATGGTATTTTGTTAAATATCTCTGCCTTTGGCGTTTGACTTTGGACTTGCCACATCTTCACGTCCATCTTTGACCTACATAAATGAGGATATTTCTCCATATTTCTAATCTTTGAATGGCTGATAGGTCTCCTTTCCTATTCACCTTCTGTCCTAAATTTATAATTGGACCTTCAGGGCCATCCAATAGAGCTTTTCTCTTCTCTACACTCTGAAGATGGAAGGAAAATAATTTCCATGCTCTCAACATTATGCTATCCATCATGAATTTCCATCACTTATCACTTCAACAATCTAAATTTAAAGTCATGTTTTCTGCATTATATCCAAACAGTTTAAAGTGAATATCGAGGGTAATTTACCTAGTATTGGAAGTTTAGGGACGATTTTCAATTTCTGATGATAGAAGCAGGAGTACGCTTTAATTATGAAGATTTCACTATGTAGTAAGCCGTGTAGTCTTCTAAATTTTCAATAAATTACTAGTAACTTTTTATTAATAATTTAAAAAGTTTTCTTTCAATATTTTAAATGGTGTCCCAATTATTTTAAAACTTTCACATTAAGTTACACTGAACTCCCCCCTCCATTCCACCACTAGTTCAGGTTAAGTCTCCTTTGGCTTTATTGTTTGAGTGGATGAGGGTAAACGGATGAGGGTAAACAGAAAGATGATCATTACTCAGATATCTCCTTCTTCCTCTGTTTCTGCTATTCTTGTTTAGAAGAAAACTGGAGCAGGGAACAAGAGTAATGTTTGGGCAAGGGAGCATTCCTGGCACATCAATTATTGTTTCTCAGAATCATTTAAACTGTGTACTCTTGCCTTCCCTGTAACAGTAACCTAAATGTGGCTTCCATCGTACAAGGGTAAGCACATTAACAGGTGATTACAAGTAAATTGATATTTTATATCTCAGCTTACTACTACCAAAAATAGAAAGCTTTGGCTACATAAATGCAAAGCCACTGTTTGTTCAACAATACCTTAGTGAGGAGCAGACAATTCTACTCAGGTCCTCCCTCCTCTACTCTCCTCCCTTCCCCTCCCCTCCTCTCATTTACCCTCCCTTGCCTTCTTTCTTTGTGTCTCTCCTCCATATTCATCTCTATCTTCTCTCTGTTTCTCTTCCAGTAGCTCGTGATTTGGTTTATCTGACAACTCATAAGTAATTGAACAAATATGTTTTCTCCTCTTTGGAGTCTGATCATGGGCCTGAACTCTGGGCCTGGGTGCTTTTCCTCAGCTCTTCAGCTCAAGGCTAGCACTCTACCACTTGAACTACAGCACCACTTCCAGCTTTTTTTTCTATTTATGTGGTGCTGAGGAATCGAACCTCATGAGGGCCTCATGCATGCAAGTCACGTGTCCTACCACTGAGCTGCCTTCCCATCCCCGTGAATATTTATTCTTAAGAAGTGAGTTCTTGCAGAACACCAGTGGCTTACAGCTAGATACTAGGTAGGTTCAAGTTTGACAATTGCAATTCAAAGCTATTCCAAGTAGTTAAACCTAAGAGATCCTTTTCTTCACTTGTGGTAAAAGGAAGAAGTGAAGTGTGGCTCAGGTGGTATAGAGTAAACATTGAGAATTAAAGTCCAGATTGTTAGGTTTATAAATAGAGGTCGAGTAAGAACCACACCACACAGGTGTTATTCATGGAAGGGGTAGGGTTATTCATCATTCAGGCTGGCACCAGGCCATGTTGGCCATCCATGCATCTGGGAAAGGCCTGGGAAAGACCTGGGAAAGACCTGGGAAAGAGGGCATCAGGGCTTGGGCTAGGCCTTATCTAGGATATGGGTGGAGAAAGGCGTGGCAACATCAAATTCAGATGTGACCTCAGCAGATGCAACTGTGATCTCTTACAGGTGTGCCAGTTGCCTAGGTAATGCAGGTACTGGGCGGACACTTTGCTTCGATGAGGGTAGAGTCTGCTCTCCATGTAGGAATGGACCTTACACAGATAGAGCTCAAGGCCACGAGTTCGAACCCCAGTACCAGCACAATATAAAAAAAAATCAGTCCTTGGTCTTTGAAAAGGGATATTTCTCCAAAAATTCACATCCAGAACAATTTTCAAGGCCAAAGACACTTTGAAAATCTCTTTCACATCTTAAACTGATTCCTCTGCTTGATTCACATTATGGAAAATAGGAGTCACAATTCACAATAAGAAGTATGCACATTGTTAAACAGTTCTTACCATTTTTAATGTAAAGGAAGCATGGGAGAGGAATTCACCTCACTTGGGTGAATGAGGTTTGACTCACTGACAGACTTTTGCAAATAAATGAGGGTCTGTTTACATGTAAAGAAGTCTACACGGATGGTTTTCTAGGGGAGAGAACAAGCTGGCTGCTGTCCAGGTTTGAATCAGACTAAGTTTATTCCTATGATATGTCAAAGAGAAGATCATCTCATAGAACTCTATGCAAACAGCAATTTCAAAAAGATTAAAAAACCCATGTCTATTTTGGGAACAGCCAAGTTTTCACAAACAAAAGAGTTTCCTGAGCCAAAAAAATATGTTAGAACAAAAGGGACTATGTTAAATAGAGTTAATGTCTGAGTGACAGGTTTTAAAAGAGTTCTGTAGTAACAACTGAACTATAAATTTTTCCTTATATCCCTAACAAGAATTTCCAAGACAGGCCTTGCTAAATCTGTCATAGAGAACTGGGTTTATGCAATTGTCAGTTTTGTGTAGGGTCCAATATCTTCTATGGTCCCTTTGTTTGCAAATTGTTCACACCACATGCAGTGTCTAGAAAAATGTGCTGTCTTGTTAGGCACCTAAGGGATTTTTGTGCCACTGTGAATATTTATTATTTTGCTTCTTGTAATAATACCTGTCAATGTGAACCCTTTCGTGGTAAGAACAATAGTTTCTGTAACCTTTGTTCCACTAACAAATATCAGATATAAATATAGATAGGCGGTGGTGGTTCGCTCCTATAGTCCTAGCTGCTCAGGAGGCTGAGATCAGAGGATCACAGTTCAATCCCAGCCCAGACAGGAAATTCCATGAGATTCTTATTTCCAATAAACAACCAGAAAAGTACAAGCGGTGCTATGTCTCAAGCGGTAGAGCACTCACCTTGAGCTGAAGAGCACAGGGACAGCACCCAAGTTCAAGCCCTGCTGTGAAGACTCAAGGTCTATGTTGAAGAGGCAGAATGATGCAGACTCCAGCCTCAGGATTATCTGAGGACTGTGTTTGAGTATTAGGAAAGCTCTTGGCATGCCGGGCTAGAGAGGGAAAATGTTCTCTCTCCCTATCTCACAACACATGTCACAGATTCCTGGGAGCTGAGGAACTAGCTCTTCTGCTTGCTTAAACATAGATGAACAGCTGGTCAAACATTTTCCTGAGATTAGAGAAGTGGTTTGAGCTTGCTCTAAAATAGTTTAGATAATAATATACCAAGACATTGTCTCATAGGTTAAGTAAAAATGTATCTGTTGAAATTTTTTGTGTGAATGTCTTCTGACTAAATCTTGGCAAAGATCATCCTTGCTTGTCTTTAAATATCTACTATCAATAAATAACAGCATGCAGTGGCAATTGCTGTTTGCACTCTGCATCCCCTGTGTCCTGGTGATTTCATGACCCTTACCCAGGCATCCCAACGCACTAGACATTGACAATAGGCGCCCGAACAGGGACCCTGCATTGTTGAATTCAGGAAGGGATATTAAGGTAAGTACTTTTAATTACAGGGTGATGGGACATATGCTTAAACATTTACTTGCTGCTTATGGTGTAAATATTTCTTCTTCTGACATAGAAATGTGTATTAATGTATTTAGGGAATGGCATCCTTGGTTCCCCGAAGAAGGAACATTAGATGTTGATAATTGGAAACGAGTAAAGTATAATGTAGAAAGAGCTGTTCGAGAAGGGGAAAAGATTCCTGTTAGATTTTGGTCCATTTGGGCTATTTTACATACAATTTTTAAAGCTTTGAATGAGGAAAGATTAATAGCAGACTTAAAGAAAGAGGCCACCCCTTCTATTGTAGATTTACAATTGGACTCTGAGGTTAAGGATGCAATAGATAAGGATGCATTGCAATTAACAGAGAAAAAACAAGAGGTAAAAAAGGCTGAAAAGGAACAAACTGAAAGTTTAAATAAAATGCGTGAGCAAATGGAACTGATTTTATCAAAATTACAACATATGGAGTTGGAAATTAGCAGAGTGAAAGGAAAACCTGAGAATGTGAAAGTAAAGCAGCCTTCGGCTCCTCCGCTAGCTGATGCAATACTAACAGCGTCACTCCCTCACAAAACAGAGGGCCCAGACAGTGAATTTGTGTTGAAATGTCTATTTTTTCTTATTTTTTCTTGGACCACCCCCATGAATGGTATAGCTCAACCAGCCAGATATGAAGTGGTTGATGTTGATGATATTGGTAAACTTAAGAAGGCAGTGACATTGTATTGTCCTCAGTCTCATTATGTTAAGCAATTGCTTAATGGGCTTGTGTGACATAACAATAATTTTGCTCCCGAGGACTGGAAGATGCTTTGTAGAGCCTTGCTTAAGGAAACAGAATACCTACAATAGCACATGTGGTTTACTGAGTTATGTACAGAAAGGGCTAGAGAAAATGCATAGAGCAGTAATCCATGCCTGCATGTCAAAACCTTTCCCATGTTGAGTGGAACAGAACAATATGCGGATGCTCATATGCAAGTGAACACTCCTGAAGAGATCCATGAGTAGTTAAGAGACATAGGTAATAGAGGCATGGGAGAGGATTTGACCGGAAGGAGAGCATTATGGCTCTTGGACTAAAGTAATTCAAAAACCTAATGAACCCTATGTTGAATTTTTATCACTATTGAAATTGACCTTGGAACGTATTGTTATGGGAGAGGCTGCACAACAACAACTGCTGAGCATATTGGCTTCTGAGAATGCTAATGAGGCCTGTAGAGTAGTCCTATTGCCTATTAAAGAATCTGGGGATGTGAATACATTTTAAGTGCCTGTAAAGACTTTACATCTGAATCCCGGCATATGCAGGTGTTTGCTGAAACTATGGCCACTACCTGGCATGCTTTGCAAACAAAACCCTCTAATCTAAAGTGTTTTGGATTTGGTCAAATGGGAATAAAAAAAATTGTAAAAAGGCTACTGATGCTAACAAGAGAGGACTGGAAATTTGCCCTAAATGTAAAAAAAGGAAGCACTTGGCAAGGGAGTGTAAATCAAAAATAGACAATAAAGGAATTCCTATAAAACATGCTTACCCTATGCAGGGAAACTCTCCATTGGGGCAGCCCCGGGGCCCAGGATTAATAACCGAGGGCAGCCAACCATCTTTTTCCTTGTCCCTGCCACAGCCCACAGTGCCGCAGTGGACATACCACCCTTAGAAGATTTTATTTTAAAAGGTGGTGATAAGCCACAAAAAATTTCTACCGGAATTTATGGGCCTTTACCTGAAGGAACATGTGGCCTATTGGCTGGTAGATCCAGTCTTAATGAAAAAGGAGTTTTAGTACATTAAGGAATTATTGATACTGACTATATTGGGGGAAAATAATTTAATGTCAGCTGCTGCAGATATTTCCTTTAAAAAGGGAGAACGAATTGCTCAAATTTTGTTATTAACATATATATCTGTTGGAAACTCATTTACACGCTGCATTGGGGGATTTGGAAGGATTAACCAACAAAATGTGTTTTGAACCACTTATATTACTAAAATACAGCCTAAGATTAAAATTAATATTCAGGGAAAGATATTGATAGGACTAATAGATACTGGCTCAGATATTACAATTATTAACACTCATGAATGACCTAATCATTTATTATATGAAATAATCCCCTGTAATATTAAAAGAGTTAGCAATACTCCTGTAAATTTTTTAGGAAAGCAGTGTCGTATGTTGCTATAATCTCAGAAGACAGACAGGCAGCTGGCCTTAAACCTTAAAGTATGGAAGTTCCAGTTAACATAATTGGTAGAGATGTACTGGAACAATGGGGAGCACTTATCCAATTTTAACATTTTTAGGTGGAGCCCATAATGATATTATGGAAATCTGAGGAACCTCTTTTGATTGAACAATGGTCTTTATCAAGAGAGAAATTAGAAGCAGCTCGCCAATTAGTTGAAGAACAGTTAACCAAAGGACAAAAGAGTTTCAGGAAGATGGCGGAGGAGAAACTGGAGGCTAAACAAGCTCTCTCATAAAAAACAGTTTTAGAGTTCCAGCGAACAGGCCTAAGCCAGAGAATCACATCAAGTGTGCCATCACAGGACAGAGAGTTAGGCCAGAAAGGGAAAATCCAAGCAAAGAGACAGATCTGAGCTCTTACCAACAGCCACAGCTGCTGAAGCGGCAGCCATGGCGGCAGTGACCAAAGCCATCATACCTGAATCACAGAGAGTCCAGGACAAAGGAGCCAGAAGCAGCAGGTGAGTGGATTCTACTCAACAACAGCAAAAACCGACAAGGAGCGGACATCTTCATCCTGCAGTTCACAGACCAGAGACGACCCATGAACCAAGAATCAGCGTGAGTAGAAGCCTGATGTACTCACTCCTTCTCATGGAGCAGAGGAGGGAAGGCCACCCCTATCCCACCCCAATACCGGAGATCTCCATCTTGAATACTGGCAAAGCTCTGTGGAGCTGCTAGATCCAACTCAGGCCTTGGAAGAAAACTAGAGTCATTTAGCAGGTCATAAGAACCTGACGAGCCCTACCAGACTAAGCTCCACCCTGGGAAAAGTCACCCAGCTTGGGCAACAGCAATAGGAGTGGCTTTCTTCACTGGGTAATCAGAGCCAGAGGCTGCCCCTCCCTTTAGCAGCCTTGACAATCAATTGAAATCCAGTAAACATAAACCCTGAGAGTGGCTCCAGGGTGGGGTCTGTCAGTTTCTCACAAACTAGCCCCTGGGAAAAGCTACTGTTTGCTGAAAGGCTTCAACTCTACCCAGAACTTAGCCTCACCACAGCACCTCCAAACATGAGGAAAAAGCCATCTCCCTCTTTTGTGACACTCAAAACAGATCTCCCTCCCATTGAACTAACCTGGGAGGAGGATCCCAAAATACTGGGTAAAGCAGAGCATTTTTCTGCCTGTTCAAACAAACTGACTTAAGAAATCAACCAAGCCACAGGACCACAAGCAGATCAGAGACTCCAATAAGAGGCTGGTTATGGACACAAGGGAGATACATGATTTTTCCCAACCCTCTCAAAAAAATCAAATAATTTTTTTTCTTCTTCTTTTTTTTGTACATTTTATTAATTTTTTTCTTTTCTAAAACTTTTTTTTAATTTTTACATTTTTTGAAAAAAATTGTTTTCTAGTAACTTTTTTTTCTTCTTATAATTTTTATGTGTGTGTGTGTTTTTCTTTCTGTATTTTCTTTCTTTTTAAAAAAATTCTTTTTATTTTTTTGGTTAGCTCTACTGAACTTCTGATCTTTTTTTTCTTTCTTTCTTATCCTGTTCACCTTTTCTTCTCTTTCGTTCTTCTTTATGTACCTTAATTGTTGTTCTGCATATCCTCAGATAAACCCATAGTTGACTATTAGACTCTATCCCCGATTGTGTACACACTTAATCCACAAATTTATTACTCAATTCAAAACCACTGAGACTTAAATTCCTTAATAGCAGTACTACCTCTTTATGTCTATATAATATTTTCAATATGTTTATCTTTAAGTTTTTCATATCTGCTTTATATTCCTCCCCTTCTCTCATTATATTCATGTTCTTCTATGAATAGTTTATTTTCGTTTTGCAGAATATTTTCAATTTTTATTTTTCTATTTTTTTCTGGTCTCTTTCTTATCGGTTTCTGTTTTTTCTTTTCTTCTCTCTCTCTACTTTCATCCTATCCAACCTATTTCCTGCTTTGAGATTAGGACTTACTTAACTCTCCCTATGCCTTCCCATATTACTCTATTCCTATTCTTTACCCAAATCTCTCCCTAACCCTAATAATTTTTGGTTTTCCAAATTCTTCTTTTTGGTTCGTAGCCCATTCATATATAGTTGTTTGATGTTGAATAGATGTATCTGTTGAACTAGATTGTATCTGCAGACTATTGACTGTGCAAATTCAGACTTTGGTTGATGCTTGCCTTAAGATAGTGTTCTAGCACAAAACTGGTGTTATTTTAATCCCAAATGGGCAGAGTAAGCCGGAAAAACACAGGAAAAATGACAAGTCCGGGTTTTCAACTCCCAATCATGATAATCATGGGACAGAACAGATAATGAAAAATCCAGATGAGAGTTCCCAAATAGCTCTACAAACACAGCTGGCAAACATGATAAATTAAAAGAGTGAAAACATACAAAGTACTCTGTATGAGCGTGAGAGGGAGAGAGAGGAGAAAATCCAAAGATTTATACAAGAATATCATGAGCGTGAGGGAGCTACTTAAAAACTGATACAGGATTTGCTTGAGCAGCTTGAGAATACTTAAAGAGAACTACAGGAATGGCATGAACGGGAGGAAGATAAGCAAAGAGTAATACAGGAATTGAGAGAGCAGGATGAAAATACACAAAGATCAGTAAAGCCATTCATGGAATCCATTAACAAAGAGCTGAAGGAAGTCAGGGACACCACAAAGGGAATGCTGAATGTAACCCAACAGAAGGAATGGGAGTCAAAGAAAACCATAACCAATCAACTAACTGATTTGAGAATAAACACTGAACACCAAATTAAGGAAGTAAAGAAGTTTATTCAAGATCTAAAACAAAGCTCAACAAAGAATTTGAAGCCATCAAAGCTGACCAATTAGAAGGAAAAAGAAATAAAAAACGAAGTAGAAAGTCTTGACAGCAGGTTAGACCTTGCAGAATTTCGAACCTCGGGGACTGAAAACAGCCTAGATATTATAGAGAAAGAACATACAACCATCTAAGACAAGTCCACGAAATATGATAGCTCTATCCAACACTTGCAAGACACCATCAGAAGGCCTAATCTGAGGATAATGGGTGTAGAGAAGGACCTAGAAACAGAAATTAATGTTCTAGGAAATTTGTTTAATAGGGTACTAACAGAGAACTTCCCAAATATGCAAAAAGATAGGCCTATTCAGATACAAGAAGCTTTTAGGACACCAAATAGATCAGACCAGAATAAGACATCCCACAGTCACATTATAATCCACACAGGATCAACTGAGAACAAGGAAAAGATCCTTAAAGCTGTCAAGGAGAAAAGATTAATCACCTATAAAGGGAAAACAATTAGAATCACTGCAGATTTCTCAGCAGAGACAATCAAAGCAAGAAGAGCGTGGAATGATGTATTCCATTCCCTAAAGACAAACAACTATCAACCAAGAGTAATGAACCCAGCAAAACTCTCCTTCATAACTGAAGGCCAAATAAAAACCTTCCATAGAAAAGAAAAACAAACAGTATTCCTCCACGAAACCAGGGCTACAAAAGATTCTTAAAGATGTCCTACATATAGAAAACAAAAAATACCACAACAAACGCCAAGAAACCACACCCATACTGAGAATCCCAGAACCATAGCAGGAACCCAGGAGCTGCAGCACCCAAGAAGGTAGATCATATGCCAGGAACTCCCAAATACCTCTCAGTCCTATCTCTCAACATTAACGGACTTAACTCTCCAATTAAGCAACAAAGACTCTCTAGTTCAATTAAAAAACAAGATCCTTCTATCTGCTGCCTTCAGGAGTCACATCTTGCCCATAAAAACAAACAGATTTTTAATGTTAAAGGCAGCAAAATAATCTAACAAGCAAACGGTCTCCCAAAACAGGTGGGAGTTGCAATCCTAATATCAGATAAAATAGACTTCAAATTAAAATTCGTGAGAAGAGATAAAGAAGGTCGCTACATACTAATTAAGGGATCTTGCCTACAAGAGTATATGACAATTCTAAATATCTCTTCGCCAAACAATGGAGCACCCAAATTTATCCAAGAAACACTACTTTCTCTCAAATCCCACATATATCCAAAGACATAAATTTTTGGGGATTTTAAAACACCACTCTCCCCATTAGATATATCAACTCGGCAAAAACTCTACAGAGAAACCGCAATTCTAAACAGCTGCATAGATCAGCTAGATTTAACAGACATCTACCGAATATTTCACCCAGCAGCCTCAGAATACTCGTTTTTCTCAGCAGCACATGGAACATTTTCTAAAATAGACCACATTTTAGGCCACAAAGCAAACCTGTCGAAATCCTGAAACATTGAAATTATACCTTGCATTCTCTCTGACCACAAGGGAATTAAATTAGAACTCAACATCAAAAATCACCAACGAAAGTCAGGTAACACATAGAGGTTGAACAACACACCCTGAATCACCAGTGGGTCATGGAAGAGATTAGAAAGGAAATCCAAATGTTCATGCTATTCAAGAAAAATGAGCACATAAATCACCAGCTCCTCTGGGACACAGCAAAGGGAGTACTCAGAGGCAAGTTTATAGCTCTGAGCTCCTACATCAACAAATTGGAGAGATCTGAAAAAAACATTTTAATGACACATCTGAAAATCCTTGAAAAAGAGCAGCAAGATAAACCCCAATCCAGTACCTGGATAGAAATAATTAAAATTAAATCAGGATTAAATGAATTAGAATCCAAAAAACTATAGAAAGAATCAACAAAACAAAAAGTTGGTTCTTCAAAAAAATTAACAAAATTGAGAGACCCTTATGAAATCTTATCAGAAAAAGAAGAGAACACACCCAAATAAATAAACTCAAAGAGGAGAATGGAACCTTACCACAGAAACAACCCAGATTCAGAAAATTACAAGGCAATTCTTCTCAAAACTTTATGCTAATAAGTTTGAGAACTTGGCAGAAATGGTCCTTTTCCTCGCAAATATTGACATGCCAAAACTAAACCAAGATGAGTTAAACCATTTTAACAGACCCATATCCATCATTGAAATAGAAAGAGCAACAAGAAACCTCCCAGGTAAGAAAAGTCCAGAACCAGATTTTTTTACATTGGAATTCTACAAGGCCTTCAAAGCAGAGCTCGCGCTAATACTCCTCCAACTCTTCAATGAAATTGAAAGAGAAAATTCACTACCGAACACAATCTATGAAGCCATGATAACCCTCATCCCAAAACCAGGCAGGGACTCATCAAAGAAAGAGAACTATAGACCCATTTCTTTGATGAACATTGATGCAAAATTTCTCAACAAAATTTTGGCCAATCGACTTCAACAATTCATCCAAAAAATCATACACCACGATCAAACAGGATTCATTTCAGAGATGCAAAACTGGTTCAATATACACAAATCAATTAATATTATTCATCACATCAACAGGAGCAAGGATAAGAAGCACATTGTTATTTCAATAGGTGCAGAAAAAGCATTCGACAATATCCAACACCCCTTTATGATGAGCCTGTTGGAAAAATTAGGAATCCATGGAACATTCCAATACAATAAAGGCTGTATATGACAAACCATCAGCCAGCATTATACTTAATAGTGAAAAACTAAAGTCATGTCCACTTAACTCAGGAACAAGACAAGGATGTCCACTCTCTCTACTCTTCAACCTTATATGAGAATGCCTAGCTACAGCAATAAAGCAAGATGCAGACATATAGGAGATCCAAATAGGAAAAGAAGATATAAAATTCCCCCTCTTTGCAGATGACATAATCTTATATTTAAAGAATCCCATAGATTCCACTCCCAAATTACTCAAGCTGATTCTAAACTTTGGCAAAATAGCAGGGTATAAATTTAACCCCCCAAAATCAATGCGTTTTCTGTATGGCAAGAATGAGAAAAGTGGTGCTGAAATTAGGAAAGCAACTGCATTTGTAATAGCCCCACAAAGAAAAAATAAAATACATAGGAATTAACTTAACCAAAGAAGTGAAGGACCTCTATGATGAAAACTTTAAAAACTTGAAAAAGGAAATATAACAGAACTTAGAAAATGGGAAAAACTCCCATGCTCCTGGATTGGAAAGATTTACATCGTGAAAATGGCAGTACTACCTAAGGCTACCTACAAATTCAATACAATACCTATCAAATTTCCAACCTCATTCTTCAAGTTATGTTCTTTCATATCTTCATTTGTCAGATAAAAAGAGGAAATGAATTCCATTGCAGAGTCAAATCCGTAATAATGTTACAGTTGTATCCTGCTACTTTGCCAAAGTTTCAAATCAGCTCTACTAACTTGGGTCTTTTTTGGTTATAATTAAGTAGTTGTGCCATTTTGTCAGAGTTAGAAGGATTTTGACCACCAATTATTAAAATAATATTTTCCAGAAACTACTTTTATTCTCTCTTTTCATTAGATTTTTATTTCATTTTTGTCATGTGTTCATGGTTTTCTTTAGGTAATCCACATTCAGTCTTCTACACTGTAATTTAGAGTAGTTTTAAATTATATACACTCATGTATGCTGCTCAGATTCTATCATTTGCACATTTTGTTATTGTTAAATCAGTAGTTAGTTCCCAATATGGATACTATTGGACTTATTCATTGCATTTCTGAAGTTTTCAAGTATGTCATGCTGTTTGTGATTTGATACTGTAGCATTTTTCTCTTAAATATGGGCAGATCTTACTTCACATAAAATTACCTTTGTTTTAAACAATTTGATCCATTCAAGGGATTTGCTATATTACGTTCATCGAGATGAATTTAATTACAAATTAACACAACCTTATTTCTGAGAGTTATCCTTATACTCTACTCAAATTAACATGTATTTGAGGTTTTTGTACTTAAAAAAACACTGGGTATAACATGTTTTTGTTCCTGTGGGAATTCCAATCTCTTGGTTGTTTTTCCAGCTGTGGTGACTTCAACTTATGTGTGCATTTTATATCAATTGTTTTGTGTCTAAATTTTGTCTCATATAACACAAAGTAGAAAAAGTCAGTGATTTAGAACTTTTCCACATAGAATTCTAAGAGAGACACTTGAAATTTTGTGACAACTGGGACCAGGGAGTTCTTGTTAGTGGAAGATGTGGGACAATAACAGATAATGTTTGACGTGATTTGAATTCTGCCTCCTCTTACCTCATTATTCCAATGGTAATAATTTTTTCTGTATGAACTCAGAATTTTTGGTTTATTTGGGAAACACTACACATTCAAATTGGATTTTAACTCTAAAATCTTCTTTCCTTCATTTAAAACCACAGATGTGAATTTATAATGATAAAATAGCATCTACTAATTTAAATGAAATTTTTCAAACTATTTTTCACTTCACACTATATGCAATGTAGAATGTACTAATAATAGTGTGAGATAGTATGTAATAATTGACTTTGGGAAAATCAATTACACTGGATTTTTGTGAGATACTTAGTAATGGTAAAAATTATATTTGTTTCTATTAAAAAATTCCCAGTTAGCCGGGCGCTGGTGGCTCACGCCTGTAATCCTAGCTACTCAGGAGGCTGAGATCTGAGGATCACGGTTCAAAGCCAGCCCGGGCAGGAGAGACCGTGAGACTCCTATCTCCAATAAACCACCAGAAAACCGGAAGTGGCGCTGTAGCTCAAGTGGTAGAGTGCTCGCCTTGAGCTGAAGAGCTGAGGGACAGCGCCCAGGCCCAGAGTTCAAGCCCCACGACCGACAAAAAAAAAAAAAAAAAAAAAAAAAATTCCCAGTTACATCTAAGAATAACTCATAGTTATAAACTAATGTTGAAAATAATAGATTTTTTATTGGAAAAAGACAGAAGTTTCGATCGATAAGATTGCTGTTTAAAATTGACTTGGATCTGGGACTTGGTGGCTCATGCCTGTAATCCTAGATACTCAGGAGTCTGACATCTGAGGATATTGGTTCAAAGCCAGCCTGGGCATAAAAGTCTGTGAGACATTTGTCCCCAATAAACCACCTAAAACCCAGAAAGAGCACTGAAGAGCTGAGGACAATGACCAGGCACAGAGTTCAAACCCCAAGACTCTTAATAAAAAATTGACATGGACTTGAACTTTATTGTTTCATGAATTTTTTATGAGTGGTTGTTCAGTGAAAATGTAATTAGTGTTTATATTTTGTGTTGGCATAAAATGAGCCTACTTTTGAGTTAATTTATTCAAAAAACTCTCTGATTATATGACAGCATAAATTTTGTGGATAATGATTAAGACCAGGTTGCCTTTCTGGAAAAAAAATATTTATATCGCCCCCACAAAAAGAGGAACAAAAGAAAATATATGCCAGGAAACTTATTCTGTAAATCATAATGGACTAATATTCTGTTATTGGTGAAGATTTTGCCATTTGATTTTAATATTCCCCAGAAAGACCTATGTGTGAAAGAAAAATGGCTTTCCATTCCCTTCCAGACTGTGGAGAATACCTGAATAGTTCTGGAGATTGAGTTCTTCAGAGTGAAACCCAGGAAAACATAGTCTCTCATCTAATTTTTTCTTTTATATTTTAATCATTCTAGGTCAAAAACATTTCACTTTGACATACTCCCCACCTGGACATAGTCTTGTCACAGGCCACCAAAGCAATAAAACCAACTGAACATACACTGAAATCTTCAAACTTGTAAATCTGAGTAAGCCTTTCTGCTTAATACATGGACAATATCACTTATTATGGTAGGTTATAAAGCTAACACAGAAGTCTAGTCTTTCTAACAATGTAGAGTACATAAAAATATGCCTCATTATAAAATATCTAACTCCATGTTGTATTTTCTGTTTTTGTTTCTTTTGATCCTAGGGCTTAAACTCAGGGTCTGGATGGTGCTTTTGTGGTCAAGGCCAATGATCGACATGCAATTTGAACTGGAACTCCATTTGCCCCTATGGTTAATTGGAGATAAGAGTCTAAAGAACTTTCCTACTCTTGCTGGCTTCAAATTGTAATCTTCAGATCTCAATCTCCTAACTAGCTAAGATTAAATCCTTGAACCACCAGTGCCTACCCATGTTGCATATTGTGTGTAATTCCAATTCTCAGCATTGTACAGATGTTCCTACTACAATGTAAAAAAACTTGAAACATACTAAGAGTTTTTGTAAAGTATATTATGAAGAAAGAACTTTCATCCTTTAAAAAAGTCTATGCAAAATCTATGCTAACTATTGATATTTTACTGTACCTTTCCTGCAACCAATTTGATATAATTTAATAATTGTCAGGCCATGTTTCTTTATATTCAACTGGAGATTTACTATTTCATGCATGCATGTAAATGTATATGTATACGTATCTATCTATATATCTTCCAATGTGGATCATCAGATTTGATACTTAGCTTTGTTTTGCTGTTCAGCAGTTGAACCTGGTTGGTTCATTCTGTGACAATATCTGTGCTCATTCTCATCATTCCTTATTTGCCACACCATCAGCCTTCTAAAATCAGCCTCATTTCCTGGAGAAGGTAACCAATCAGACCAACCCACAGGGTTGTAATAAAGCAAGCTTTAAGAAAGGAAGTTAACATGAAGTAACAAATACAGAATTTCTAGAGAGACTTAGTAGGCTATCAAAATTATATCTGATATCTTTCCATTTCTGCCTTTCTTCTCATACTTAAGAAAGCATTTACTAACACTATAAATATATTGCATTTATAACTTAAGGATCAATTTTTTTTTCCAACCTGCAGCATTTTTTCCATGATTTTTGACATAAACTTTTGGGAGATTTTTTTGGATTGTTATGGGATTCCATCCAAAACAAAGCCATGAATATCAAGTAAGCCAATGTTTTCAACTCAGAGTATTAAACAAAAGAGGGAGAAATTTAAGGTTAGTTATAAATGTTAATCACAAATATAGACAATATCAAGATATTTCCAAATCGTACACTTTTACTGGATAAAATGGCTCAAACCTTTAATCTTATCTACTTGGGAAACAGATTAGAGAATTCCAGTTCCAAGCAAGCCTAGACACAAAAAGAAGTTTCAGAACCTCTAACCATTTGCTGGGTGCAATCTTTTTCGCTTTTGTTAAGATTACCACAGTCCAATCAGGCCCAGGCATAGTGATACTACCTCAAAAAAAGAAATCCAATTACAATCTGCAGGTATGACAGTAGTAGAAATGCTGTTTCACAAGTGTAGGGTTTTGGGTTCAATCCCCCAGTACCACTGGGAATTTAAGTGTGTGCCAGAGTAAGAATTTCGCATGTCTAAGGTCCAGACTTCATACTGGTTTTACAAGCTCGAATAAAACCTTTACCTCTCTTGCTAATTGTTTTAAAATTACAACCACAACTTCCGTGCCCAAACCAAATAATTTCTTATCAGAGATTTTCTTCTATCCATTAAGTAATTTGTTATGTGTTGGATACTGTCCCACTGAAATCATACAAAAGATAAAAAAACCCATTGCCTCAGAAAGTGACTGCATTTGGAAATTGAATCTCAAAGGTAGCAGTTAAGTTGAAGTGCCTCCAAGAGAAACAGAAGAGCTTGAATATGCCAAGGAAAGAGGACTCAGAAGAAGCCAATTCTGACCTTGGAGTTCTATTTCCTCAAACTCGGAGGCAATGTATTTACACTGTTAATGCTACCCAATCTATGGTAGTTTATTATTACAATTACTAGCAAATATGTGGAATCTGCAAGACACGAAAAATCATTGATTCTTGGGGTCCATGACTCATCTCTATAATCCTAGTGATTAAGAAGGATGAGACTTGGCGGATAATGGTTTTCAGGCTGGTAGTAAAGTTCATAAGGTTCTATCACCAATTAACTACAAAAATTTCTGGGCTGGAGACATGGATCAAATGGTAGACTGACTAATGTTATCAAACAAACAGAGCATAAGGTATGTTGAAGCCTAAATGGTAAGAAAGAAAAAGTCCTTAGAAGAATAGTATGAGAAATAGAGTTATGAATAGGAAAGCAGAACAAAAAGAAACAAACTTATTGATACAGACAAAGCTTCCCAATGTGAAATATGTCACAAACTGTAATATTTAGGGTTTTCCTTCCTATACAGTTGAAATAAAGGTATTTTGACAATGAAACTAAAGTATAAAACTGTATGCAATAAATAATCGCATTACATTATGTTTCCATAATTTAACTCATTTTGCTACAAATTTATAGAATACTGTGGCTACGGAAAAATCAATAAATATTGCATTTCCATATAGGATTACATATTCTTGCAAGTGTTGTCTAAAATTAATCCACACTGAAAAGATTGCCATTGATATCTTTCTGATGATTCCAAATGTTTATAATTTCAGCTGACCTTTTACAAATCTCATACCCCAAACATAACTTTTTAGTTGGTTCATGCAATCATATGAACACAAACATATGGCCCAAAATGTTAATTACTTTTATCTGCTGTCATTAATGTAGTATAACTAAAAGAATTAAATATATACCCTGAGCGTAATAAGATTCTTCCTTCTAAACACAGACTTGCCGGCACACACACAAACAGACACACACACACACACACACACACACACACACACACACACACACACACATTTATCACTCTGATTAGGTTCCTTACATTGGATATCAGACAATGTTCTAATAATCAAACTTTCCTGCCCAGACATAAAATACATTCATAATTCCACAAATACGAAAACACCAGATCATTCAAAATAATAAGAATATTTAACAAACCACTCAGCTCTTGAGCCATCTACTCCCTGATTTCATTCATTCATGACGATGCATTTTTCATATCATATTTAAAAATCTTTTTGAGACTTACTGATTAGCAAACAAAATATGCTATCATATAATCGGAAATGTAGGTAAAATTACTTTTCCCTACATAATCTTTAATATCTTATCAAAGACTTCTGTTTATTTCTTGCAGAGTCTTTTTCTGGCATTTTGCTCTAATTTCTAATAGTAAATTACAAAGTTCATACCGTATTCCTTATTTCATTTTTCCTAAAGCTTATGCTATGGAGTTGAATCTGATTTGTTTGCTGATTATAAATTAAATTTTCTGAAAAACTGGAATTATAGTTTATGTTACTCCTAAGCCATTTGAAATATCTAAAAGAACTGCAATTTGTATTATTTCTGTCTAACAGTTTTTGGTTTGGCTTGTTCCTGTTTTTCAAAGACCTAGTGGTGCATCATTAGTGTTTATTCAAGAATGTTCTAGTTTGTTGAGGCACATACTCAAAGCTATAAATTTTCCTCTGAGTATTGCCTGTGTTGTTGTGTCCCAGAGGAGGCAGTATTTTGCGTGTTCACTTTCACTGAATTCCATAAACGTTGGAACTTCCCTCCATATCCCATCAGTGACTCACTGATGATTTAGCAATATGTTATTCTGTCTCTGTGAGTTTCAGAATTTTCTGTGATGCCTTTTGATGTCCAGATCTAATTTGGTCCCATTGTGGTCTGACAGGATACAAGGAGAATTTAATTTTTATTTTTGAATTTTCACAGATCTTCCTTGTGATCTAAGATAATATATTTTGGAGAATGTTCCATGGGTTGCTGAGAGGAATATATATTGTGATGCTGCTAGGTTAAATAATCTGTAGATATCTGTTAGTTATAGCTTTTCAATGCAGTTATTTATCTCTGAAGTTTTTTTGCTAAATTTTTACCTGGATGGTCTGTCCCGAGGTAAGAATGATGTGTTCAATCAACCAACAATCTGTTTGGATGTATGAATGATTTTAGGATAAGTGCTATTTGTAGATAAATTTAGGAGCTCTAGGATTCAGGGCATTGATATTTAGAATACTTTTTTTGTTGTTGTTGTTTTGGGTCCGGTCATGGGTCCTGAAATCTGGGCCTAGGCACCATCCCTCATCTCTTCATCTCAAAGTGAGTGCTCTACAACTTGAGCCACAGTGCCACTTCCGGCTTTTTTTCTGCTTATGTGGTGCTGAGGAATCAAACCCAGGGCCTCATGCATGCAAGGTAAGCGCTCAACCACTGAGCTACCTTCCAAGCCCAAAATTCTTATATTCCCCCTGATGGAGACTTTATCAATATTTAAGGTCCTTCTTTGTCCCTTTTTACTGTCATACCACTATTAATTTAAAGCTTATTTTATCTAATATTAGTATAGCTACTCTGGATTTTTATGTGGTTCAGTTTTAGTTTGTAAAAATGATGTACAGAAGGGTTATAATTAAATAAGTCAGATAATGAGCACATTTCTTTTTGAACTGTGTCACCTCTTCCCTCATATTCTCCCAGTTTTTCCCTTTCAACCTCCTTGCCCCCAAGTTGTATAGTTCAGTTTTAATGTAGTGTCTATTGAGTAGCACTGATGCATTTGTTCACCCTTTGTCCCACCATTTCTGTTCCCCCTTGCACTTTTCAACCTTACATATAAGACCAAAGGTACAAAAAAAAAACAGTTTCAGAAGACGGAAGGAAAAAGCAAAACAATAAAAGAACTCTCATTATCATTTATTGAAGGTCATTTTGATGAACATTATTTTATATGATAATATCCATATAGCTATTGAGAATTTGTGATACTCTCGAAAGGGAATCCTCCTTTAAGCTTAATGTATAATTATTTAGAAACCTTTATAATTTATGATGTACATGTGTAATGTTTTCTCTTTTACCATCCAAATGTGTTTACTAGGCACATTCTAATACAACAAATGAGGGAAATTAGGCAACCTATATTTCTTTGAGTCTGTCTTTCTTTCTATGTTTTGTTTTCTAAGGTTTCGTTCTATAAGTTTGTTCCAAGTCTTTCCATTTCCTTATGAATGGTGTAATATTATTTTTTCTGGATCAATAGAATTGCATCATACTGAAGTTGTTTCTTCATAGGAAAAGAAAAGTCAGCAGGATATACAGAAAGAGAACAGAATGGAAAGAGATTTTTACTAGCTAAGCATCAGACAAGGGTTTTCATAACTAACCCATATTTAGAGATCAATAATTTAAACCCAACAAAAATAAACCCTCAAATAAACAAGAACCCGATTAATATATGGGATAAAGATTTGAAGATAACTTCTAAGAAGAAGTAAGAATGACAAATATACACATCTCTATCCATAAAAGAAATGAAAATCCAAACAAAACTGAAATTCATCTCACCCTTGATACAATGTTATGAAAAAACGAACAATAACAGTTACTGATAGGGTTGTGGCCCGAAGAAAACTCTATGAGACTGTTGGTGGGAATGTAATCGTGTTCAACCACTTTGGAAAACATTATGGAAGTTGCCAACAGAGCAGAATGGAGAGCTACCTATGATCCAGCAATTCCACTTACGAGCATTTATCCAATAGAGCAGAAACAAGGCCACACTGAAGCTATCAGAACAAACGTGTTTATGTTACATTATTTTCTGTATCCAACATATGGAATCAGCTCAGATGACTCTCATTGTAAAAAGAGATCAAGAGAATTACATATGTATATATGTATTATATATACATATAAGTCATATATATATAATTTTATTGATCCCTAATCACAAGTATGTTTGTATATATGTGTATACATACATACATACATACATACATATGTATATATACACATATATATGCATATATATATATATATACATAATGGAATTCTGTAAATCCATAAGAAATAATAATATAGCACCATTCTTAAGGAAAATGAAATACTTAGAAATAATCATATTTAGTGAAATAAAGCAGACCCAGAAAAACTTAGGTTGCATGATTTTCCTCATTTGTGGTATGTACAAGGAGCCTATTAATGTAAAAGTAAACACACTGGATGGTATGCAAGGAGGTACAAATGAATTATCTGAAGTGTCAGAGTACATGGAGAGTGAAAATACCCTAAGTTTCTTAACAGATTAATCAAAACCCAACAAAATAATTTTCAGTAAATGTGTACTGCAAGAGAGGACAGCGGAGGGGCAATGTGAGAGGGGTAAAAAATTGAAGGTGAAAAGGATAGAATACAGGCAAGAATACATTGTATACTTCTCAGAATTGAAATATACAAAGGAAGGCATAGTGTTAAATGAGAGTGAAGATGTTGAAATGATAACACAATTCCAGGTGCATTGTACACAAAAACTGCTTTGTTAAATGGCAAGTAATACGATAACATAATATTGAGATACATAAGGATTGTTTTTGATTGGGTGGGGTCGATGAGAATGTTTAAAGGGGTGAAATTGATCAAGATGCACTGTATCAATAAATAGCTTCAGTGAATGGCAACTCCTTTGTAAAATTACTTAAAGATAATAAATATGTTTGAAAAATAAATTATGATAAACTGTTTCAGTGAATGGCAACTCCTTTGTACAACTACTTAAAGATAATAAAAATGTTTGAAAAATTAATTATGATAAACTTTCAGTGAATGGCAACTCCTTTGTACAACTACTTAAAGATAATAAAAATATTTGAAAAATTAATTATGATCATTGATTAGAGTTGAACCTCAATTCACTTACCATTAAAAAATATTTTCAACCTGGAGACTTGGAGAATAAATTTCAAATAATAACACATTATGAATCTTTTTAAATTTTTATTTATTTTTTATTGTGAAAATATTCTACAGAGGGGTTACAATTACATTGGAAAGATAATGAGTACATATCTTATAAGCATTGTAGCCTCCTCCTTTGTTTCCCCTTCCCATCCCTTCCCATCCTCCCCCGTCGCCCCACTCAATCCTCCCCGCCCCCCCAACAAAGTTGTAAAGATTGTTTTCTACATAACAACTTGTACTTTTCATTGTTGCAACACCTGTATCCTTATTTAAACGACTTTTTTTCCCCTTCCCTTCCACAAATTATACCGACATCAAATACAGTGAAAGCAGGGGTTATACTGTGGGAGAGGGACATACAAAGCAACAAAGAAATAATCTTATGAATGCGTTAGAAACAATCGCATGAAAGTAAAAAAAAACATTTGAATACATATCTTAGGGTTCATTTCCCTAACATCAACTTAATTGACCTTTTCTGCTTTATTCAGACATATACTAGATATTGCAAATAAGGGAAACCATGGGACCTATGTTTCTTTGGGCTTGGCTTATTTCACTTAATATAATTTTTACCAAGCCTTTCCATTTCCTAACAAATGGGGCAAGGTCATTCTTTCTGTTGGAGGCATAGAATTCCATTGTATATATATACCAAATTTTCCTGATCCATTCTTCTACTGAGGGGCATCTGGGTTGGTTCCATATCTTAGCTATGGTCAATATTGCTGCAATAAACATAGTCGTGCTGGTAGCTTTTGTGTGGTCTTGTTTGTAAACATCTGGGTAAATGCCCAAATGTGGGCTTGCTGGGAAATAGGGGAGCTCTATGTGCAGTCTTTTGAGGAACTTCCATACTACTTTCCAAAGTGGTTGAACAAGTTTACACTCCCACCACCAACAATGCAGTAAGGTTCCCTTCTGTCCACATCCCCTCCAGCATCTGTTGTTATTAGAGTTCTTGATTTTTGCCATTCTAACTGGGGTGAGGTGGTATCTTAAGGTTGTTTTGATTTGCATTTCCTTTATGCCTAGGGAGGTTGAGCATTTCTCCATGTGTATATTTGCCATGCTTCTTTCTTCTTCAGAGAAGTTTCTCTTCAAGTCTTTAACCCAGATATTTATTCATTCGGCAGTTGTTTCTTTGAAGATTTGTTGTTGGGGGATTTAATTTTTTGATTTCCAAGTATATTTTAGATATGAGACCCTTGTCTGTTGTATGGCTAGTGAAGATCTTCTCCCAATCCATGGGCTTTCTATTGATCTTGCTAGCTATGTCCATTGCCATGCAGAAGCTCTGCAACTTCATGCAATCCCATTTGTCCAAACTTTCTTTGATTTGTTGTGTTTCTGGGTCTCTATTAAGAAAATTTTGGCCTGCGCCAAGGAGACCTAGCGTTTCTCCTATTCCATCCTGTAATGTTTTCATAGTGTCTGCTTTGACTCTGAGGTCTTTGATCGATTTGGAGTTGATTCTGGTGCAGGGTGATATATCAGGATCTAGATTTAGTTTTCTACAAGAGGCTAACCAGTTTTGCCAGCACCACTTACTGTAGAGGGTGTCTTTCTTCCATTCTATTTTTTTAGCTCTTAGCGAAAATTAGATGGTTACAGGTCTGTAGGCTCATTTCTGGGTTTTCAATTCTATTCCATTGGTCCTGAGGTCGGTTCTTGTGCCAGTACCAAGGTGTTTTGATTATTATTGCTTTATAGTAGAGTTTGAAATTTGGTATTGATATTCCTCCAGCAGTGTTCTGTCCGTTGAGGAGCGTTTTTGCTATTCAGTGTCTTTTATTGTTCCATATGAATTTTTGGATTGCCTCTTCTATTTCCTTGAAGAATGAGGTTGGAATTTTGATAGGTATTGCATTGAATTTGTAGATAGCCTTGGGAAGTATGGCCATTTTCACGATGTTGATCTTTCCAAACCAGGATCATGGGAGTTTTGCCATTTTCTAAGATCTGTTTTGATATACTTTTTCAAGTTTTTAAAGTTTTCATCATAAAAGTTTCAACAAAATTTTGGCCAATCGACTTCAACAATTCATCCAAAAAATCATACACATTGATCAAACATGATTCATTTCAAGGATGCAAAGCTGGTTCCATATATGCAAATAAATTAATATAATTCATCACATCAACAGGAGCAAGTATAAGAACCACATGGTTATCTCAATAGATGCGGAAAAAGCTTTTGACAAGATCCAACACCCCTATATGATGAAGGTTTTGGAAAAATTAGGAATCCATGGAACGTTCCTCAATACAATAAAGGCTGTATATGACAAACCAATAGCCAGCATTATACTCAATGGTGAAAAACTAAAGCCATTTCCTCTTAACTCAGGAACAAGACAAGGATGTCCACTCTCTCCACTTCTCTTTAATCTAGTATCAGAATGCCTAGGTACAGCAATAAGACAAAATGCAGACATAAAGGAGATCCAAATAGGGAAAGAAGAAATTAAACTCTCACTCTTTGCAGATGACATGATCTTTTATTTAAAAAATCCCATAGACTCATCTCCCAAATTACTCCAGCTGATTCAAAACTTTGGCAAAGTAGCAGGGTATAAAATTAACCCCCCAAAATCAGTGGCTTTTCTGTATGGCAACAATGAGAAAAGTGTGGCTGAAATTAGGAAAGCAACTCCATTTGTAATAGCCCCACAAAAAATAAAATACCTAGGAATTAACTTAACCAAAGAAGTGAAGGACTTTTATGAATCATTTTGTATCAGAATTTTTGATATTTAACTCAAACCTCTGTGCTTTTTGTCAGCAATTGGGCTTTTATAAGAGAATTCTTCAAAGTATGTGGCATAAAACCATCAGAAGTTTATTGCTCATATCCTAGAAGCTTGAACAATGATTATAAAAATGGTTGTATAAAGCAATTCCTTGTCTTATGGGATTCTACTTTCTGGTTCATCTTAATCTATTGGGTGGACATCCACATGGCAGAGTAATTATATTGGGCTCCTTTTATCAGGATCATTATTGTAATGTCATCTCTGAAAGGTTGATTCTAATGTCACCACAAAGGGGAATAGAATTTCAACATGTGTAACTGAAAGGAATTACATCGTCCAATACACTTTGCAACTTTTGCTTTAACTCAGTGTAGTGTATCATTTGGATATTTTTTCATAGAAGATAATAACTTAAGGAGAAGCTTATATCATGTTACTTATGTGAATGATTCTTCTTACAATGGGAATAATTACGTGATGGCAGAGTGAAGTATGATAGTTTAGTGTCTCTTGAACCACATCATTGGTAGCTATGTAAACGTAGTACAGCCTTTCTAAGGTCCTTCTGATATATTTGAACGATCTCCGATGCATTAATTGCTTTCAAAAATATTCATTTGAGCCAACAAATACAGATCTCCTTTGATTGTAATTACTTCCTACTATTAGGCCTCCCACAGACACCAAAATCTGAGGATTGTAATTTCTCTGATAAAATATATAATAAAATTTTTATAATTAATATAACATGAAGACTAATACTAATAGCATTATAAATACAGTATTCACATTATATAATATATTAATATCCTTTGGTTACATTCAATTTTTAGAATATTTATAATTAAGTGTAAATTTTTCGCAATGTATAGAAAATGAGAAAAAGATTTGCATACATATAAGTACAGATGTAAACAGATTCACCTGGTTATTTATGGTGCTTCATTTGTTGGTTTCATTCATGCATGGAAAACATGCGAAGAAGTGAAAATTCTGAACTTGAATTTACTAAAGGGTTAATTATATGAAGATTTTGTTGGGCTAACAGATTTTATAAATGAAATTGTTTTGTCCCTTCCTTTCTCCCTCCCTCCCTCCCGTCTTTCCTTGGTTCCTTCCTTCCTTTTTTCCTTCCTTCCTTCCTTCCTTCATTGCTTCCTTCCTTCCTTCCTTCTTTGCTTCCACCCTCCTTTCCTCCATCATTACCTCTATTTCTTTCTTTCTTTCTTTCTTTCTTTCTTTCTTTCTTTCTTTCTTTCTTTCTTTCTTTCTTTCTTTCTTTCTTTCTTTCTTTCTTTCTTTCTTTCTTCCAATCTTCCCTTCTTTCTTTTACTCAGAATGTTTCTTATGATAATGGAAAAAATACCAACTGTTGTACTCCAAGGTGTTATGAGTAATTATATATATTAAATAGTTTAATATAACTTTTAATAACCTGTGTTTATCTTAAGAAAAATTATACTACAAACAACTTCACAAACGTTGCAAGATATATAACAAATATTACTTTTCATGATATAGTTTATTTCTTCAAACTAAAATAAGAATTTTGATATAATATTGTGTGTGTTTCTTGTGATTTGAACTCATGTCCTATCCCTTATGTTTTTTTTTTTCCCCTCAAAGATTTTGCTCTATCATTTGAGTCACAATTCCATTTTTGGCTCTGTGTGTGTGTGTGTGTGTGTGTGTGTGTGTGTGTGTGTGTGTGTGTGTGTGTGTGTGTGTGTGTGTGTGTATGGGTGTGTGTGTTTGTGTGTGTGTGTTGTGATGCGTGTGTGATTTATGTGTGATATATGTATGTGTGTTGTGATGTGTTTCGCTTTGAACCCCAGCGTACTGTTTAGCAAGGATTACAAGCTTGAGACACCCATATTCAGCACAGATTTAACATATCTAAGACTAAATTAAATTTCATATTATTTGAATTCTAGGGGCTCAAATTAACAAATTAACATTTAGATATTTATTTACTTATTAAACCTGACCTGCAATGTGAAAAATAGTTTTTTTATGAAAAAATATACACTCAAAGGTTGAAATGACAGAACCTTTGGACAAATTGAAATATTCTATAATTTAAAAGCGAAAAAGGGATGGTTAATCAAATTTCTCATGTCAGCTAAAAGCAATAGGCTGTGTCATGCTGAATGAAGCAATTTTACATGGAATTAAATACTATCTACTGTGGTCACATGATTTTCTCTTCTTTTAAACCTAAACTATATTTGACATAAAAATATAGATTCATAAAATTTTTGAGTATATAAAAATCTCAATTATTGGTCATGTAATTCTGAGGTTTGAGTAACAAGTAATTTCAGAGAAACACTGAATTTCGTGTATTTTATATCAACGGTTATTTTTAGAAATTGAATGAATCTCAATATGAGATAACTAAAGCAAAATATTCCATCACTTATCCAATTATTCCAATAGACGAATATAACTTATTTTTGAATGGCAGGAAATATATAATATACCTGCTCTCTATAGAATAACTAAGAAATAAATGATCATGATAATATTCACTTTTCCTTCAACTGTCAAGAAAGTACCTCACTATAGATGACAAATACTTGATTTGAAATGCCATAAAATTACGAAAAATTCTAGTCATTATGAGTTAGATGAAATAGTCATTTTTGAAGGTCAAAAATGAAATCTCTTGAGGCTTCTTTTTCTGTTAAATAAAAGGTATTTGCACTTAAAATATTTCATTCATCTCTCCAGCAATGATATAACCAAACCACCTCTATGGAAAATAGCTTCTTTGCATACTTCAAGTAAATATTTAGGTGTCCCTAAATATTCTGTTGAAGTTATCACAATTGTATAGAAATATTATGCACCACTCTAGAAATTAAATCTGAAATCATAAAGGATTGGGATTAATAATTAGCTTTCACTATGTTGCCATAAAGAGGTGAACTCTTTCAAGTGGGCATAGTCATAGAGATTTGGTCACTGAGAACGAGTGATCAAAGAGGATGCTAATTTCAAAGTCCTTTATTCTTCTTCCTTCTTTTTCTTCTATGTCTCCTTCTCCCATTCCCTCATCCCCTCCTCCTCTTTCTCCCTTTCCCCACATCTATTCCGCCTCTTCTTTACTTCCTGGCTTCCATGAATACACATACTCCATCACATGCTCCTGAGGGGTAATGTGCCACCACCAAACCAAAGCAATGATGATAAGAAACATAATCTGAAATGTATAAAAGCAGAAGTCAAGATAAAGCATTCCTTCTTTTAAGTTAATTTTATAAAGTATTTTTTTTCATATTAATAGGAGAGTGACACAGTATGCTCTCATTTATTATAAGGGATAAAATTTACTGGAAAAAAATCTGACCAACATCACCCTAATGAAATGATTGATTAAATTAATATTATATTAGGACAAATCTACTTTTAAATATTAGATATACTTCAGTAAGAGGCAAAAAATTCACCACTCTTGTTTGTTGTGAAAGACAGCAGAATTCACCCTGTTCCTCAAGGAAATTGACCTATAATTGGCTGTATTGTCAATTTAATAAATGATGTAAGAATACTGAAGGACGTTTCAACCAAAACTGCATGATATAAAATTTACTTTTTCCCCTGTAAAGAACCTTATAATTCTATGTCTTGTTCCCAAAATGTGAAATTACCAAAAAATAAGCTAGATATAGTATAAATTCCCTGTTATCTCACATTTGTGGAAGACATAGGTAGATGTCATCGCTCAGGGAGATTTGGCCTGAAAAATAATCTAATGTGGTTAGAGCCTTAGAAACTTCAAGCACCAGTATTGCCAAAGGGAAAAAAAAGAAGAAAACAGAAAGGACAGGATAGAAATGGAAACTATTTCCTCTTCATTCTTGTAGTTTCATGTCATTAGTTACAAAAATTGAGAGTATTTTGTTTACTGTTTGAGGATTCAGGCCTCTGTAATATGAAAGCATTTATTTCAAATAATTATTGTATTACTACTATTTATTAACTTATTATTCTTGGAGATTGAAACCATGGCTTTGTATATATTAGTCTAGTTCTACAACTGAGCAGTACTCCAGCTCGCTTGTATAGTTTTGGAAATTGTTTATGAATTCTTCAATAGTTAGCTATTCTATTTTCATCTTATCTTTTCTCTCCCACGTTTTCCCCTATATATTTTAGTTCATGTGTTGAAAACTTTCCTCAATTTTATCTTCTATACGTAGAATCTTGCTGTTGAGTTTACAAAGAAGTCGGTTGTTTTATGACATATTTTACAATTATATTGATATACATGTAATTCACACGTATGATTGATTCTTAGAGTTCATTGCAATAAGCAACATTTATCTCGTCATATGCACATAGGTATTGAACCATTGTGATCATCTCCTAAGAAAAGCTTCCCTTCATCTTGCCATGTGAATGCTTAGAGGGCTGTTAGTTAATAATGTCCAAGTGTAATTATTTGTCTTTTACTATCTGTTGGATTAACTTGCAGATTTATGGGCATATCTAGTTATTAGAAATAAGGAAAACCATGCAGCATATATTTAATTGGATCTGGCTTATTTCACTTAATATCATTTTTTTCCAGTCTTTCCATTTCCTCAGGGATAATGTAATGCCATTCTTTCCAATGGAAGCACAGAATTCCATCAATACAAGAGAATTGAAAACCCAGTAATGAATCCACTCCTATAGGCACATAATCTTTGATAAAGGAGTCAGAAACACAGGATGGATGAAAGACAGCCTCCTCAAAAAAATTGTGCTGGTGGAATTGGCTGTACTCAGAGAACTGAAGTTAGATCCTTATATATTCCCCTGCACCAGAGTTGATTCCAAATGGATCACAGACCACAATGTAAGTCTAGATACCTTAAGAATGTTACAGGAAGAGTTAGAGGAAACCCGAGGGCTTCTTTGCACAGGTCACAACTTCCAAAGTAAGTCTGGATAAATCGGATTACATCAAACCAAACCAATCATTTGTCAGACTCAAAGCCAAGAAGAAAAAAGAGATAGTGTAGCACACATTTATTAGGGAGCAAACCTATAGATGAGAGCCTCAGCCAAGCTAAGCCCTTACTCCATTTTCTAACTAGGTTATTTATTCTGGTTTTACATGAATGCAAGGGTTTTCTGGTGGGGATTAGTAATAAAACAACTAATGCTAAAACACAGATAGAATCTAGAATATGTTGTAGCTGGAGATAGGGCGGGATTAAGGCGGTGGGGGGTGTGTAGTTCAAAGACTTGGCTTAGTGCCAGCTAGGTAATGTAAAGCTGCACAAAGATAGAGGTGGAAAACAGGAGTGGTTATTTAAAAAAAGCACTGGACTGAAGCCTCAAAAGAAGGACCCCAGTCTGTGTGAACCAAACAGTCTCTAACATGAGATTCTTTTTAAATTAACAAGCACGATTTTAGATTTTTGAAGAGTGGGATAGTGCTTGGTCACAGGCAATGTCTATTACGTCTGGTAATCCAATCTGCTCTTTCAAATGTTTCCCAATTGCCAGGTTTCATTGCAAATGACTACAATGAGATTGTAAAAATGAGACTGCGACTTTTCCCTGTCATGAATCAAAATTCTGTCAAATGATTTCTGTCTTCCAGATGTTTTCACAACATTTCTCATGATCTTTTCTATTTTGTCTTCATTATTGATGTTCATAGTACTTTTCTGTAGTTGTCTTGTGTGTATATGCCATTTATAGGGCTTGAACTGAATGTTTATTGTCTCCCTTTTTTTTTTTTTTTGTCGGTCGTGGGGCTTGAACTCTGGGCCTGGGCGCTGTCCCTCAGCTCTTCAGCTCAAGGCGAGCGCTCTACCACTTGAGCTACAGCGCCACTTCCAGTTTTCTGGTGGTTTATTGGAGATAGGAGTCTCATGGTCTTTCCTGCCCGGGCTAGCTTTGAACCGCGATCCTCAGACCTCAGCCTCCTGAGTAGCTAGGATTACAGGCGTGAGCCACCAGCGCCCGGCATCGCTTGTATTTTTTTCGTTCATGGCTCATGACAATCTATTCCTTGAGTCGCATCTTCACCTTTTGCTTCTTGTCTGTTTAGACTGACATTTAACCTAAATCTTCAGGTCTTAGCCTCCTGAGTTTCTAGGATTCTACACATGAGCTGCTAACACCAAGCTTTAATTTACCGTTATTTTAATTATGTGTTAGAAGAAAGTAGAAGCATATTTGTGTTAAGTGTGCAATTTTCAAGTACAAGTTTGAATCAACTTGATATAATGTAACTGTTATCAATTTTAAGTTAAATCAATGAATATTACACATTCCCAAAGAAACATAATTGGAAAAAAGGCATAATTGTTTTCTTGAAACAAGTAATGGAACCATGAATTTCTTTCACTTTACAAATCATATTTTATATAACCTTACTTGGCAGACTTTCATGACTATAAGTAAATCTACTATTTGTATACCACAAGATGTAAAATGATTATAGTTAAGAGTAGATATTTCATCAGAGCCAGAAGATAAGGTTTTGAGCATTCTCACTAAAAAGAAATGTTACCTGTAGAAATTAATGGATATGATGTAGCTTGATCATTACACAACATATTAATGAATGGCATTACCATGCAATACTTAATAAATATGTAAAAACTAATTATGTAGCTAGGTGCTAGCGGCTCATGCTGTAATCCTAGCTACTAAGGAGGCTGAGAGCTGAGAATCATGGTTCAAAGCCAGCCTAGGAAGGAAAGTCCATGAGACTCTTATCTCCAATGAGCCACCAGAAAACTGGCAGTGGCTCAAGTCACAGAGCACTAGTTTTGAGCTGAAGAGCTCAGGGACAGTGTCCAGGCCCAGATTTCAAACCCCATGACCGACAAAAACTACAAACAGTTAAAAATAAACATATTTTGACATAAATATTAAAATATATTCTAAAAAATTTAAATCCTCACTAGATATAGTAGTTTATATAAATGTAGAGCAGTGTTTTCTGGTTTTAGTTGTCATTGAATCAATTGTGTAAATAACACATTTCTTACACAATTCATATTTGTATGTTTATACACTTATATGCCATAAGTATAATTAACTGATAAGAGATAGGCAGTGCTATTTTGTTAATTTCCCTAGGCTTTCAAACATTATCCCTTCTACCCTAAAATCGATATGCCCTCAAATCTTGTAATAGGTTTCATTTCATTAGAGCCGAAAAGTATAAGTCTTAATCATTGTTTGGAACAAGTGTAATATTTTACATGCGTTTCACTTATTTTAAGAACCAAAACATTCAAGTCATCTTAACCTTACCACTAATAGCAAAATGTCTTCTGAGTTTTCAGTCTCTTAATAGATGAAAATCTTTAATTATACATCTTCTTTTTCTGTCTAAGATCTTATATCTTAGGAAGATCTTTTTGTGTAACCCTGTGTTCTTGATTAGAAGACCTGAACAAAGGCAATAATGAAAATAGCCAAGTAAAATCCTTGAAAACAATTTAAAAAGCAATCGCATACACTCCTGTTTTCACTGGTTTCAATGAGAATATACGTTAAAGTATCATGTTTTTTATCATTTAAAGAGCAGTAATTAAACCTTAATTAGCAATGAAGAAGAGAAAAGAAAACTTTGTTTGAAAAAGGCTTGAATTAACAATCAAACATAAGCATAATGGATTTATATTGTTTTTCTATATTGTTGCCAAAATAATAGAGAGCAACACCCAAAAGCAGGAAAGCAACTAAGCCAAAGCAATAACGTTTTACTATAAAATAATTATGAGGTTCTGACTCTTTCAAAGTCAGGCTTGTAAAGAGGAAAACTGTATTTGATTTAGTGTGAATAATAAAAAATATAAAAATCCCTTATTAATGTTTTATATATCTTGACTAGGGCTTCTCATGTTGGAGAAGAGTAAAGGTATGAAAAAGTTCAAGATTATTTGACTATTCCCCAAGATCATTCTTATTTATCAGCTATAGCAACACAAGTGGTTGGTTACTCTTAGAATCATGCATGTTTACATTTAGAAGTTTTATTAGTTGCTGGGTTATAACTGCAAACCCTTGAGTATTAATAAAGAGTCATTTCCTAAGAGAGGAAAGTTGCTGTGAATACAAACAAAAAATATCAAAGACTTAACATAGTGGAAACTATTTTCTAGCTATATCACAATCTGTAGGTATAGATTTTGTTTCACATTGTTCCAGGGGACCCATTTTTGTTATCTTCTTTTTCACCATCTAGTGATCCTATAACATCCTATGCCATCGTGGGAGTCTATATCTTCACTGGATTCTCTAATTTCTGTTGGAAAGTTGGGAAGAATAGGAAATTGCGTTTCTGTTTCTGTCTTTCCATATTTTGTATTACTTTACAAACTATAACTCAAAATGACATAAATTTTCTTTATAATATTAGGAGACAGATTTCATTTCCATATTCGTACCCTAGTCTTCTAAATAATTTTGGTACTTAGATATTATCTAGAATTTTGAGACTTCATTAATGCAAGGCCCTTAGTAGTATATACATAATACATGTGTACAAAGCCAGTGGCAACTTTTTCTTATTCTCAGAAACTAGGATATGAGGTGTCCCTGTACTTGCATCAGGAAAAGGCTGTAGTTGACTTAATTTACTAAACCAAATCTGCTGTAAAAAATTTCTACAAGTTAATTGGCTTGAATAATGCATATATATCATTTTACAGTTCTAAAGGACAGAAATCAAAAGAAGTCTCACTAGAATAAAATCAAGCCATCCACAGAGCTAAAATATTTTTTCAGATGATTCTAGTGGAAAAGGCATTTACTTCCGGTTCTGCTTTCCACAAACTTCAGAATCTGGGTGGTTTTCTTTTCCTTTATGTTCTAATGTAGCATCTTATAAGAGCTCTGCCGTGGTTGCAAGCACTCAGAATAGGCAGCCATTTGTGCTTTTTCCCCTAGGATGCAGCCAACTGCCTAGGAATATCTGCTTCCCGTTCTTCCCATCTGAGTATTACTGATTAGATGTTTTACGACTACACTCTCTTCACCCTGAGGAGTAAGTTGAACCTCTACTTATGACACTGTGTTAAAGTTTTGAGAGGCAGACCTCAGTTGTTTGGGACACATCCACTGTTCATCCATTACTATAGACAGCACTGGATATATCAGGCTCTAATTAGTCCCCGGTTGTGTTCAGCCGAATGACCTCTGCCAGGAACACTCAGAATGAGGTTCTGCGTTATTGCTACATAAGAGCGTTTCACTACTTTCAAGGCTTCTTAGGAAGAATTCCAGAATCTTGGTGCTGACAGGCCTCCAGGTGTTCCGGGTAAACATCTCCTTGTAAATCCTCCGTGGTTTCTTCTACAACCATGATGTTTGGCAAGGTTACGCAGTTTGCATTGCTGCACAATTGCACCTGCAGAGTTCTGCCTTGGTTGCAAACATTCAGACGTGGCAGCCAGATAAGCTTGTCCCCGTAGGAAACTGCCAGCGGTCTTGGAATATCTGCTTCCCGTTTTTCTCACCTCAGTGCTGATTACAGCTTTGATGGCTACACTCTACTCAACCTGAGGAGTAATTTGAACCTCTACTTATGGCACTCTGTTAAAGTTTTGGGACACGACCACTCTCCATCCATTGCTATGGATGACACTGGATAGATCATGCTCTAAGTAGTCCACAGTTGTGTTCAGCCAAATGACCTCCGCCGGGAAAATGCAGAATCAGGTTCTGAATTATTGGAACAGAACAGCATTTCACTACTTTCAAGTCTTCTTAGGAAGAATTCTAGATAATGGTAGCCGGCAGGTTGCCAGGTGTTCCGGGTTCATATCTCCTTGTAAATCCTCAGTGGTTTCTTCTACACACCCGTAGTTTGGCGTTACCCAGTTTGCATTCCTGCACAATTGTGCCTGCAGAGCTCTGCAGTGGTTGCAAACACTCCGAAGTGGCAGCCATTTGTGCTTGTCACCCTAAGATGAAGCCAGCTGACTGGGAATATCTGCTTCCTGTTCTTCCCACCTGAGTGGGCTTGGAAAAAATTATATTAAGTGAAGTAAGCCAATACCAAAGAAACATAGGTCCCATAGTTTCCCTTATTTGCAATATCTAGTATATGTATGAGTCAAGCAGAAAAGGTCAGATAATGTGATGTTAAGAAAATAAACCCTTAGATATTTATTTAAATGTTTTTTTTCTTTCATGCATTTGTTTCTAACGCATTTATAAGATTATTTCTTTGTTGGTTTGTATGTCCCTCCCCCACAGTATAATCCCCTGCTTTCAGCTGGGAGTTTTAAGTACTCATTTGAGTTTACTTTCCCCATATGATAATTATTAAAATTTGTGTTCCTTGGGTAATGAAAGGTGATTGTTTGACAAAATTATATATAAAAATGTAAATCTACATTTGAGGGATTAGATATATGGGGACAATGGATATTTTGGAAAGGTATTTTACTGTCTACCACAATGAGTATATAAACATACTTTCTGCTATAACCTGTTATCCTTTCACTAATTTTGAACAATATAATTCTTCAATGAAATATAACTAGAAAAATATTAGTTCCTGACAGCATTTAATCCTGATTAAAACATTGTCATGTATAAGAAATCTTAAATGCTAAAGAGCAGCTTCTGAAGCAGTTCGGTAATATCACTTTTTATACACTTTGCTTAAAATCTCTTTTCAAGATCATTTGATTGCTATTATTATGGAATTATGGTTAATATTTATTTGACTGCTTTTTTATTTTTTTTTAAATTTTATTTTATTTTATTAGAGAACATAGTGTACACAGGGGTTACAATTACATGGGCAGGATAATGCATACATTTCTTACCAAGCATTGCAGGCTTCTCTTTGTTTACCCTTCACCTCCCTTCCCAGCCTCCCCCCTCACCACACCCAATGATACCCCCCTCTCCCCCTCCACACCGACAATGTAAAGCTGGTTTTGACATGACATTTTGTACTTCTCATTGTTGCAACAGGTCCACCTGAATCCTTAAACGACTTGTTTGTCCCCATCTCCTCCACATATTATACTGACATCAAATATAGTGAAAGCAGGGGTTACACTGTGGGGGAGGGACATAAAAAGCAACAAAGAAATAATCTTATAAATGCGTTAGAAACACATGCATGAAAGAAACGAAAACATTAAAATACATATTTAAGGGTTCATTTTCCTAATATCACATTATCTGACCTTTTCCGCTTGACTCATACCTATACTAGATATTACAAATAAGGGAAACCATAGGACCTATGCTTCTTTGGGCCTGGCTTACTTCAGTTAATATAATTTTTTCCAAACCTTTCGATTTCCTAACAAATGGGGAAATGTCATTCTTTCTGATGGAGGCATAGAATTCCATTGTGTATATCTACCACATTTTCTTGATCCATTCATCTACTGAGGGGCATCTGGGTTGGTTCCATATCTTAGCTATGGTAAATAATGCTGCAATAAACATAGTTGTGCTGGTAGCTTTAGTGTGGTCTTGTTTGTAAACATTTGGGTAAATGCCCAAAAGTGAGATTGCTGGATCATAGGGGAGATCTATGTGAAGTCTTTTGAGGAACCTCCATACTGCTTTCCAAAGTGGTTGAACGAGTTTACATTCCCACCAACAATGAAGTAAGGTTCCTTTCTGTCCACATCCCCTCCAGCATCTGTTGTTGTTAGAGGTCTTGATTATTGCTGTTCTAACTGGAATGAGGTGATATCTCAATGTCGTTTTGATTTGCATTTCTTTTATGGCTAGGGATGTTGAACATTTCTTCATGTGTCTATTGGCCATCCTTCTTTCTTCTTCAGAGAAGCTTCTCTTTAAGTCTTTCGCCCACTTATTTATTGGGCAGTTGTTTCTTTGAGGATTTGTTGTTGGGTGGTTTAATTTTTTGAGTTCCAAGTATATTTTAGATATGAGACCCTTGTCCGTTGTATGGTTAGTAAAGATCTTCTCCCAATCGGTGGGCTTTCTATTGATCTTGCTAGCTATGTCATTTGCCCTGCAGAAGCTCTGCAACCTTATGCAATCCCATTTGTCCAACCTTTCTTTGGTTTGTTGTGCTTCCGGGTCTCTATTCAGAAAATTTCGGCCTGAGCCAAGGAGACCTAGGGTTTCTCCTATTCCATCCTGTAATGTTTTCAGAATGTTTTCTTTGACTCTGAGGTCTTTGATACATTTGGACTTGATTCTGGTGCAGGGTGATATATAAGGATCTATCTTTAGTTTTCTACATGTACTTAACCAATTTTGCCAGCACCATTTACTAAAGAGGCTGTCTTTCTTCCATTCTATTGTTTTAGCTTCCTTATCGAAGATTAGATGGCTATAGGTCTGTAGGTTCATTTCTGGGTTTTCAATTCTATTCAATTGGTCCTGAGGTCTGTTCTTATGCCAATACCAAGCTGTTTTGATTACTATGGCTTTATAGTAGAGTTTGAAATTTGGTATTGATATTCCTCCAGCAGTCTTCTTTCCTTTGAGGAGCGTTTTTGCTATTCGGGGTCTTTTATTGTTCCATATGAATTTTTTGGATTGCCTCTTCTATTTCCTGGAAGAATGATGGTGGAATTTTGATAGGTATCGCGTTGAATTTGTAGATAGCCTTGGGAAGTATTGCCATTTTCACGATGTTAATCTTGCCAATCCAGGATCATGGGAGGTTTTGCCATTTTTTAAGTTCTGTGTTGATTTCCTTTTTCAAGATTTTAAAGTTTTCATCATAGAGGTCCTTCTCTTTTTAGTTAAGTTAATTCCTAGGTATTTTATTTTTTGTGGGGCTATTACAAATGGAGTTTCTTTCCTAATTTTAGCCACACTTTTCTCATTGTTGGCATATAGAAAAGCCATTGATTTTTGGGGGTTAATTTTCTAACCTGCTACTTTGCCAAAGTTTTGAATCAGCTTGAGAAATTTGGGAGTGGAGTCTATGGGGTTCTTTAAATACAAGATCATGTCATCTGCAAAGAGGGAGAGTTTTATTTCTTCTTTCCCTATTTGGATCCCCTTTATGTCTGCATCTTGTCTTATTGTTGTAGCTAGGCATTCTAATACTAGATTGAAGAGAAGTGGAGAGAGTGGACATCCTTGTCTTGTTCCTGAGTTAAGAGGAATTGGCTTTAGTTTTTCACCGTTGAGTATAATGCTGGCTGTAGCTTTGTCATATACAGCCTTTATTGTATTTAGGAATGTTCCATGGATTCCTAATTTTTCCAAATCCTTCATCATAAAGGAGTGTTGGATCTTGTCGAATGCTTTTTCTGCATCTATTGAGATAACCATGCGGTTCTTATTCTTGCTCCTGTTGATGTGATGAATAATATTAATTGATTTGCGTATATTGTACCAGCTTTGCATCCCTGAAATGAATCCTGTTTGATCATGGTGTATGATTTTTTGGATGAATTGTTGAAATCGTTTGGCCAAAATTTTGATGAGAACTTTTGCATCAATGTTCATCAAAGAAATGGGTCTATAGTTCTCTTTCTTTGATGAGTCCCTGCCTGGTTTTGTGATGAGGGTTATGATGGCTTCATAGAATGTGTTCGGTAGTGAGCTTTCTCTTTCAATTTCATTGAAGAGTTGGAGGAATATTGGTGTGAGCTCTGCTTTGAAGGCCTTGCAAAATTCCGCTGTAAATCCATCTCGTCCTGGCCTTTTCTTAGCTGGGAGGTCTCTTATTGCTGTTTCTATTTCAATGCTTGATATGGGCCTGTTAAGCTGGTTTAACTCATCTTGGTTTAGTTTTGGCATGTCAATATTTGCTAGGAAAAGGTCCATTTCTGTCAAGTTCTCAAACTTATTAGCATAAAGTTTTGAGAAGTATTCCCTTATAATGTTCTGAATCTTGGTTGTTTCCGTGGTGATGTTTCCATTCTCATCTCTGAGTTTATTAATTTGGGTGTGTTCTCTCCTTTTTCTGATAAGGTTTGCTAAGGGTCTGTCAATTTTGTTAAGTTTTTCGAAGAACCAACTCTTTGTTTTGTTGATTCTTTCTATAGTTTTTTTGGATTCTAATTCATTTAATTCTGATTTAATTTTGATTATTTCTTTCCGTCTACTGGATTGGGGTTTATCTTGCTGCTCTTTTTCAAGGAGGTTTAGATGTGTCATTAAATTGTTAGTTTCAGATCTCTCCAATTTGTTGATGTAGGAGCTCAGAGCTATAAACTTGCCTCTGAGTACTGCCTTTGCTGTGTCCCAGAGGAGCTGGTAATTTGTGTGTTCATTTTTGTTAAATAGCATGAACATTTGAATTTCCTTTCTAATATCTTCCATGACCCACTCATGATTCAGCAGTTTGTTGTTTAGCCTCCATGTGATACCTGATTTTCTTTGATGGCTTTTGGTGTTGAGTTCTAATTTTATTCCCTTGTGGTCAGAGAGAATGCAAGGTATAACTTCAATGTTTCTGAAATTAGATATGTTTGCTTTGTGGCCTAAAATGTGGTCTATTTCAGAAAACGTTCCATGTGCTACTGAGAAGAACATGTATTCTGATGCTGCTGGGTGAAATATTCGGTAAATGTCTGTTAAGTCTAGTTTATCTATGCAGCTGTTTAGATCTGCGGTTTCTCTGTTGAGTTTTTGCTGAGTTGATCTATCTAGTGGGGAGAGTGGTGTGTTAAAATCCCCAACAATTAATGTCTTTGGATCTATATGGGATTTGAGGGAACGTACTGTTTCTTTGATAAATTTGGGTGCTCCATTGTTTGGCGAATAGATATTTAGAATTGTAATATCCTCCTGAAGGAGAGATCCTTTAATTAGTACGTAGCGACCTTCTTTATCTCTTCTCACGAATTTTAATTTGAAGTATATTTTATCTGATATTAGGATTGCAACTCCCTCCTGTTTATGAGGGCTGTTTGCTTGGTAGATTTTGTTCCAGCCTTTAACATTGAAAATGTGTTTGTTTTTACGGGCAAGATGTGACACCTGCAGGCAGCAGATAGAAGGGTCTTGTTTTTGAATCCAACTAGACAGTCTATGTCGCTTAATTGGAGAGTTCAGTCCGTTAACATTTAGAGATAGGACTGAGAGGTATTTGGGAGTTTCTGCCATGTTATCCACCTTCTTGGGGGGCTGCGAAAACTGGGTTCTTCCTAAGGTTCTTGGATTCTCAGTTTGGGTGCAGTTTCTTGGGCTTTGTTGTGGTCTATGTATAGAACATCTTTAAGAACCTTTTGTAGGGCTGGTTTGGTGGAGATGTATTGTTTCAATTTTTCTTTGCTACGGAAGGTTTTTATTTGGCCTTCAGTTATGAAGGAGAGTTTAGCTGGCTACAGTATTCTTGGTTGATAGTTGTTTGTTTTTAGGGCATGGCAAACGTCATTCCAGGCTCTTCTTGCTTTGTTTGTCTCTGCTGAGAAATCTGAGGTAATTCTAATTGGTTTCCCTTTATAGGTGATTAACCTTTTCTCCTTGACAGCTTTTAGGATCTTTTCCTTGGTCTGGTTTGATCCTGTGTTGATTATAATGTGACGGTGTGATGTCCTATTCTGGTCTGGTCTATTTGGGGTTCTAAAAGCTTCTTGTATCTGAATAGGCCTATCTTTTTGTATGTTTGGGAAGTTCTCTGCTAGGATCCTGTTAAACAAATTTCCTAGACCATTAACTTCTGTTTCTAGGTGCTCCTCTACACCCACTATCCTTAGATTGGGCATTCTGATGGTGTCTTCCAGGTGTTGGATAGACCTATCATATTTCTTGGACTTGTCTTGGATGGTTGCATGTTCTTTCTCTATAATATCTAGGCTGTCATCAATCCCTGAGATTCGATCTTCTGCATGGTCTAACCTGCTGTCAAGACTCTCTACTTTGTTTTTTATCTCTTTTCGTTCTAATTGGTCAGCTTTGATGGGTTCAAGTTCTTTGTTGAAGCTCTGTTTTAGGTCTTGTATGAATTTCTTTACTTCCTTAATTTGGTGTTCAGTGTTTGTTCTCAAATCACATAGTTGATTGGTTATGGTTTCTTTGGACTCCCATTCCTTCTGTTGGGTTCCATTCAGCATTCCCTTTGTGGTCTCCCTGACTTCCTTCAGCTCTTTGTTGATGGATTCCATGAATGCCTTTAGTGATCTTTGTGTATTCTCTACCTGGTCTCTCAATTCCTGAATTACTCTTCGATTAGCTTCCTCCCGTCTGTGGGATTCCTGCATTTCTCTTTCCTCCCATTCGTGGGATTCCTGTAGTTCTCTTTGAGTGTTCTCTGCCTGCTAACATCATTCCTCCCTTTCTCTTTGAGTATTCTCAAGTTTTTCATGCAAATCCTGTATCAGTTTTTGAGTAGCTTCCTTACGCTTATGATATACCTGTATAAACTTCTGCGATGCCTCCTGTCTCTCCCTATCACGCTCATACAGAGTCCTTTGTACATTGTCAAACTTCTCATTTATCATGTTTGCTAGTAGTGTTTGTAGAGCTATTTGGGAACTCTCCTCTGGATTACTCTTCATCAGTTCTAATCCCTGATTATCAAGATTGCCAATTGAGATACCCGAATTTGCCATTTTTCTTGTCTTTTTCCGGCCTACTCTGCCCATTTGAGATGAAGATAGCACAAGTTTTGTGCTAGAACACTATCTTAAGGCAACCATAAACCAAAGTTTGCATTTATACTGTCAATAGTCTACAGATACAATCTAGTTCAACAGGTACATCTATTCAACATCAAACAACTATATGTTAAAGGACTTCGAACCGCAGAAAAGAATTTGGAAAACCAGAAATTATTAGGACTAGGGAGAGATGTGGGTAAAAAATAGGAATAGATTGGTGTGGGGAGGCACAGGGAGAGTTAACTATGTCCTAATCACAATGCAGGAAATGGGTTGGGTAGGATGCACATAGAGAGCGAGAGAAAAAGAAGAGATGGAAAGGGGAACGAAAAGAGACTAGAAAAAAATAGAAATGTAAAAATTAATGTTATTATAGAGATTAAAAGACCGTCTATTTAGAGAGGATGTGAATATGTTGAGAGAAAGGGAGGGACATAGAGGAGATGTGAAAAACTTTAAGGATGGGAAAGGGAGAAGAAAAGATCAGAAGTTCAGTAGAGCTAGACAAAAAACAAAAAGATAATTAAGAAAGAAAGAAAAAGAGAAAGAAGACAAGAAAAGAAAGGAAAACGCTCATTCACATATTCCTAAAATAAAAATTATAAGAGGAGAAAAAAAAGTTACTGGAAAACAATTATTTTTTCAGAAGAGGCAAAAATTAAAGATTAATAAAAGTTTTAGAAGAGAAAAAAAATTATATATATATATATTTATATATATATATATATGGTAACAAAAAACAAAAAACAATCAAAAAAAAGAAAAGATGAAGAAAAAAAAAGAAAAAAAAGTCTTTTGATTTTTTTTTGGGTGGGAGAGTTGGGAAGAATCCTATATCTCCCTTTTGTCTGTAACCAGTCTCTTGTTGGAGTCTCTGGTCAGCTTGAGGTCCTGTGGCTTGATTGGTTTCTTAAGTCGGTTTGTTGGAAGAGGCAGAAAAATGCTCTGCTTTACCCAAGATTTTGAGATCCCCCTCCCAGGTTAGTTTTCTGGGAGGGTGATCTGCTTTGAGAATCACAAAAGAGGGGGATGCGGTGATGAGGCTAGGTTCTGGGTAGAGTTGAAGCCTTTCAACAAATAGTAGCTTTTCCCTGGGGCTATTTTGTGATAAAGCTCACAGAGCCCAGCCTGGAGCCATTCTCAGGGTTTCTGTTTTTCAATTGATTGTGGTGGCTGCTAGAGGGAGGGGCAGCCTCTGGCTCTGGTTACCCAGTGAGGCAAGCCACTCCAATGGCTGGCGCCTGAGCTGGGTGACTTTTCCCTGGATGGAGCTGAGTCTGGCAGGTCACTTTGCCATTATGTTCTTGTGACCTGCTAAATGACTCGTTTTATTCCAAAGCCTGAGCTGGAGCTCACAGCTCCTCCGAGCTTTGTCTGTATCCAAGATGGAGATCACCGGTGCTGGGGGGGAGCGGGGTGGCCTTCCCTCCTCTGCTCCCTGAGAAGGTGTGCGGTCGTCGGGCTTTTACTCACGCTGAGTCTTGGATCCTGGGTCGTCTATGGTCTGCAAACTGCAGGATGAAGATGTCCGCTCCTTGTCCGTTCTTGTTGGTGTTGAGTAGAATCCGCTTATCTGCTGCATCTGGCTCCTTCATCCCGGACTCTCTGTGTCTCAGGTATGACCCCGCGGCGTTGGTCGCTGCTGCGACCCTGCCACTGCAGCGGCAGTTGCTGGCAGGCGCTCAGATGTGTCTCCTTGGCTTCCCCTCTCTTGACTAACTCTCTGTCCTGTGATGGCACACTTGGTGTGATTCTCTGGCTTAGGACTGTTCACTGGAACTCTAAAACTGCTTTCTATGTGAGAGCTTGTTCAGATTCCAGCTTCTCCTCCGCCATCTTCCCGAAACTCCCCTTGACTGCTATTTTTAAAGAACACACCACCCAATACTGGTTCTCTTCTTCTAACATTTTTGGGTCTAATCTAGTTCTGAAAGGAACACAGTTATTTGAATTACATGAACTGCTTGTTGAAGTTGAATCAGTATGGAGAGGAAAAGAAGGAAAAAGATGTCTCTGTGTGTGTCACCTTAAAAATGTATCTAAAAGCCATTTACCTTAAAATCATCTATTGTTCATTATGTTTAGATTCTGATAAAATTTAGCCTCTCAACTCACACAATGTTAATGCAGTCTTATTTCATACCTCCCAAAAGCAAACAACAAATTACTATTTATTTTAGAAATATTCTTTTTAATTTTTAAAATTACTATTTATTTAAAAAACTATATTTTTAAAAAGTTAGCCAAGGCAAATGGTGTATTAGTTATTTAGAGTCATGTTCAGACTCTATGATGGTAGCCAGAAAGGGAAAATAGTCATGTTTTTATTCTTCCTCTTGCCACTCAGATTTATTTCATCTATTTCTGAAAGAATGAAATTCTGGCTTTGAAGTTTTTGCTTGATATCCAAAATGTGTCATTCTTCCTTTATTAATAGGAGAATTTGGAGAAAAAATGAGAATTCACACTAGAAAAAGGAGAAGACCAAAAGAGAAGGAGAAATCTTGGTATTTTGTTCTTCCTTATCTCAATCACAAGGTCTGGATAATGATTGTGGATATAGATACAGTGGTCTAGAATGATTAAACACATCTATAAAAAAGTTAGCCCCACAAGTGATCACATAGATAATGCTTATTTATTAAAAAAATGTAATAGCATCAAACAGGAAGTGTTATCTATTTGTTTAGTAATTGCTTAGTATTTGTTAAATTATCGTGTGCTGTAGTCAACTATCATAAAGATATGCAAGAATGGTAAGAAACTAATATCTTAATATCATATTCTAATATTAGCTTAATTCTTGCTGTGTTTGAGTTTTGCCTCAATTTCACATGCTATATTCTCCCATTATATAAGTTGAAAGACTATTCCCCCTGGAAATATGCTACTTTTATAGCTAAGGGAAAAGAAGTTAGTTCTTATACAGAGACAATGGGATAGAAGTCTTCCCCTATAAATAACCTTTGACCAATTCTGGTTCATTTTTGTAAGCTTAAATAAATCACATGACCCATCTTGACATTGCAGAGTAGAGGTAAATCTCACCTACAGGAAGCTGGTGAAGGACAGAATAATATGCCAAGGTATGCAACACTTGAGATAAAGAAGAAAAAGAAGAGAATTATAATACAATCAACCATACTTGCCATCACATATCTCTGCAGGAAGGGAGGTATTAGGTACCTTTGTTTCTAAAACTACTGATATCTTCGAATTCTGTATTTTATGCTTGAATGTTACTAGAATTAGAGAACATTATGATACTGAGACAGCATAAAATGTCAAAGAAAGCTGGAGTAATCATTTCAATACTACATTTTTGTTTTGCTAGGAACAATAATTTATATTTTCTTACCTAGTCTCTTTTGTTTCCAGAACTGTATTTTGTTAATATATGTGACTATCCACCAGATGAAATATCTTCATTTATCTGCATCTTGTGCAGATAGCATAGTCAATTATATCTATGTGCAAATTCATCAGTAAAAATTTTTAAAAATGCAAAAAATGTGGACAGGGAGCCAATATACATATTTTCCCACCATCACCTTCCACATCCTCCTCCTTCCTTCCTTGGAAACACACTCAATCAATAAAAGGTTGAGATATTTGGCTCTTTTTTATTTTTTTATTGTGAAAATATTGTACAGAAGGATTACAATTACATGGGCAAGATAATGATTACGTTTCTTATCAAGCATTGTAGCCTCCTCCTTTGTTTCCCCTTCCCATCCCGTCCCATTCTCACCCTGCCCCTCCACCCAATCCTTACCCCCGCCCCGCACCAAAGTGGTAAAGTTTGTTTTCGACATAATGACTTGCACATCTGATTGTTGCAAAGGGTCCAGCTGTATCCCTAGTTAAACGATTTGTTTTTGCTCTTCCCCTCCACAAATTATACCAACATCAAATACAGTGAAAACAGAGGTTATGCTGTGGGGGAGTGACATACATAGCAACATAGAAATCATTTTATAAATATGTTAGAAACAATTGCATAAAAGGAAAAAAGAATTAAATACTTATCTTGGGGTTCATTCCCCTAACATCAAGAAAATGTGGTATAAGTACACAATGGAATTCTATGCTTCTATCAGAAAGAATGGCACTTGTTAGGAAATGGAAAGCATTGGAAAAAAAATATATTAAGTGAAGTAAGCCAGGCCCAAAGAAACATAGGTCCCATGGTTTCCCTTATTTGCAACAACTAGTATATGTCTGAGTCAAGCAGAAAAGTTCAGATAAGTTGATGTTAGGGAAATGAACCCTAAGATATGTATTCAAATGTTTTTTTTTTTTTACTTTCATGCGATTGTTTCTAACACATTTATAAGAGTATTTCATTGTTTTGTAGGTCCTTGGCCCACAGTATAACCCTGCTTTCACTGTATTTGATGGAGGTATAATTTGTGGAAGGGAAGTGGAAAAACAAATCATTTGGCTTTTGACTGTGAAAGTGAAGCAGAATGTTTTGGATGTCGGAGATGACTGTTAAATGTGTTTTTTTTTTTTTTTACCATAATAATGTTACATGCAACCACGTTATGAGTCCTGCAGTTCTTAACACTGTACTTCCTTAGTGTTGTGATAGGAATGTCAACTTTACTGGACTTAGTACTGGTTTTCACTTCCTTTTCTACCATCTAGTCTAAATTAAAATAATGGAATGAAAAAGTAATGCCATCTTAAGAAAGTCACTTTGGTCTATGAGAATGTGGCTTCATGGCACAGAGATTGCTTATCATGCACAAAACCCTGGGTTCAATTCCTCAGTAGCACATTAACAGAAAAAGAAGTGTTGCTGTGCCACAAGTTGTAGAGTGCTAGCCTTAAGCAAAAAGAAGGACAATCTCCGGAACAGATCCATGGCCTTGAGTTCAAGCCCCAGAACTGGCAAAAAAAGTCATTTAGCTAGTAAATAACAAATAAAGAAAATGTACTTGGAATATATAATTGCTCCTTCCATCTATGTCTAACAATCTTCCTTAATTCATGTACTTTACCTATATTAGAATACTGTGTTGAAAACAACAAAAAAAAAGGTTTGTTAATAGGTCACGGCAATTTATTTCAGGAATGTGCTTTGATATCAGGTGAGGATTAATCCTGGAAATTCAAAGATAACAGGCTTCTGAGTGGTCACTGCTAATAACAATGAGAAGTATAGTCTAAGTGAGATTTGGAAAACTTTTTGTTCAGTTATGGCACCAAAAATGCACAAGCTAATTAATAGTTTTGACAGAAGTGAAGGAATAACTCCAGATGTAAGAAATAAATGATAATAAATAATTATATCAGAAACTATTCTAGGGAACCAGTTTTGGTTATTGAAGAACTAGTTATCAACTATGCTTATTCCTCATTTTCCTTAGCATTCAAAATGTCTTAGGCTAGTTCTTAATCTCGGTGGGATAAGTTGTATCTATTTCTAAGTTGTTTTTTCATACCAGATCTTCTTTGCTTTCTAAAAATCTGTCTTTCTCTATTTCTCTATTAACAATTATTGATACTAAGTCCACATTCACAGACAGCAGAGGATGTTAATGTAAGATTCTCATAACTCATGAGTCATTAATGTAACAACATGGAAAAGGAGGTCATATTTATTGCTACCTGAATTTTTTCTGAAAAGCTGCAATGTCACATCATTGGATTCAAATTTCCTTCCAAAAATGTGTCATTAAGTGCACATAAATGCAAATATGGGCCGGAAGCTGGTGGTTCTCGCCTGTAATCCTAGCTACTCAGGAGGTTGAGACAAGAGGATTGTAGTTCAAAGCCAGCCTGGTTAGCAAAGTCCATGAGACTCTTATCTTCAGTTAACCAACAGAAACTGGGAAGTGCTGCTGTAGCTAAAGTGGTAGAGTGCTCAACTTGAGCTGAGGAGCTGAGGGACATTGCCCAGGATCAGAGTCCAAGCCCCACGGCCAATAAAAAAGTGCAAATATGACATTAAGCTCTTTGGTTCAATGCTAGAGATCTAGCACTTTGACCCACAGCTCCAATTTTTTTTGGGGGGGGTTGTTCTTTGACAGGTCTTATGGTGATCAGAATGGCCATGTTGGGGTGTCTGTGGGCAAATGCTCTTAGCTCGGCCTGGAGCTGACCTTTCCCTTCCTTGTGCCCCTGGGAGCAGTGCCTCCTGGAGCTCTCTTGGCCTAGGGTGGAACAGACCTGTTCTGGCATCAGCACCCAGCATGAGCAAAAGTAAGCTTGGCCCTGGTCACTTGCCCCAATTGAACTCTAGAGGACGATGGCACAGATTCTCATGTTCCGCGTCTGGCCAGCAGGGGGCAGGAGTCACCCACCATAGGCATTGTACCTGTGAGTTGTGTTTTACTCTTGTTTACCTGGGGCCCCATCATGCTTCCAAGCCACCCTGGACATGACAGTCCTTTAGACTCTTACCTACCTACAATTAACCATCCAAAAGCAAATGGGACTTTGGCTCAAGTGGCAGAGCACTAGGCTTGACCAAGAAAATTCAGGGATAGAGCCTAGGTCCTGAGTTCACACACACACACACACACACACACACACACACACACACACACACACACACACACACACACACACACACACACACACACACACACACACCACATGCATGCAAAATCAGAGATTTCTACACTGCAATCTTCCGGTATTCTCTACCTATTCCCCACTAAGCCTGGTGGCTGTTAGCCTAGGTGTTTGATGCATACAACACCACCTGGCATCTTTAATTTTGGGGAACAGAATGTCTAGAAGGTCAGCCTTCCCCCATCCCAGCTCCTTGATTGGGTCATGGTCTATCCAGGCCCTTTGAGACTCCTTTTACAGACTCGACAAGATGCCTTCAAAAGGCATCAAAAGCTGGGCACTTGGGGCTCATACCTGTCATCCTAGATATTCAGGAAGCTGAGATCTGGAGGATCATGGTGCCAAGCCAGCCTGGGCAGGAAAGTGTGTGAGACTCTTATCTTCGATGAACCGTCAGAAAACACTCAACTGGTAGAGTGCCAGCCTTAACCAAAAAGAGCCCAAGGACAGTGGTCAGGCCTTGAGTTCAAGCCCCAGGACTGGAAGAACAAATCTTTGTTGGAGGCTTTTCTTCCATTTGAAAACAATTTATTGTTTGAAATAAGCATAACATGGGTCTCTTCCCTGGCCACCAACGGGCTATTAGATATCCCTTGAATTTGTGCCACTTCCTGGCAGTCTCTGCCCTATCTGACCTGCAGTTTACCTTTCCAATCACCAGGCAGATGGAGGCCTAAGAGAAGGCCACCTGGCCACCTATTTCTGGTGGCTGCCGTGGCTTTTGAGAATCAGTATGTCACATAGAGAGTCATCATCCACATCAGTCTACAGAAGAAAGAAAGGGAGCGCTCCTTGACCAAGCCTGCCAGCTGTAGGCAGCTCTGGATGTGGGACATCTGCTGAAGGATGTTCTCCATAGGGGAGTCATCTACAGGGTTGGGAACCCAGACCTCTCATTTGGCAGTTTCCAGGCTGTCTTGAATTTGCAATTCTTCAAAACCTTTCTGCTCCTCCCTCATTTTGCCCACCCCAGAGCCTGAGGCATATGAAGCCACTGCGGTGGTGGGGGCTCATCCTGTACTGGCATCTGTAGCCCTCTATCTGATCCTTCCCCTGCAAAAAGGGACAGCAGCTCCCTCAGCTCTCTTTTCTCCATCTTCTTCTGGGAGAGCCAGCTCACGCGCTTGGCTTTCTCCTGACACAGTTCATCCAGTATGAACATGTGCTCATTACACGCCATGAGGGACTCCAAGACAGTGCAGATATGTGCCAACAGCTGGCTGCATTTATGGTGGTGCTCATCCGCTTTACTATGAAAGTCCACGTCATCATGCAGGTCATGGATGAAGCAGATTTTGTTCTCGGATGTCCCCATGTCCCACTTCCTATCCCCATGCCTGCTCTGATGGCAGCTCATGGGGCAGGAGGCATATGGCTCCAGCTCTGTCTGCCACTGAGCTGCTGGGTGGGCCGGCACCTGCAAAGGGCTCACCACTTCTGCACCGGGAGTTTGCCCTGTGGATCTCAGCCTCTGAAAATGCTCCCAGAGCCACATCCCTCTAGATCTGGGGCATATCTCCATCCTCTGCGATGCTCAATTTGTGGAGGTGTCACCTCCTCAACTTTTGCTTCTCCAGGGCTCACAACCTATGTTGTCATGCAGGACAATAGCTTTCCAAATAACCCACCATTAAAAAAAAATTAGCCCCCTAGTTTGCAATTCGTGCCATTTTTTTCTGCTTGGCCTGGTATTTGAACTCAAGTTCTGGGTAAACATGCAGCACTGTGAGAGAAGGAAATCTGACCATGCTTGAAGACAAAAAGTAAGGCCTGTTCCCTAGGGCTGAATTCAAGCTTCAGGCTGGGAAAACATACTCTTTATATACATTTTAAACATAGGATTTATACTTCCATGCAAATATTCAGTCCATATTGTGTTTGGTGTAGTTATTCATTTTATTTCTGGTTTTATTTGTTTATTTACTATTTATTTTATTGACTCTGATGACACCGCTACCATTTATTACATTGTTTACATCCTATCACACAGCATCTAGATTTGAAGATATGATATCCATCATGCCTGACACTCAGGACTCTCCCAGAAAAGGAAAACATGTGTCATACTTGGCTTCTTACTCCAAGTTAAATTTTTGGCAATGCTGGGATCTGAAGTCAGGGCCTAGCAGGGCCAATTCATGAATGGATGAGTGTGAGCAGCCTCTAGCCAATGAAGCTGTCAGGTGGTTGCCAAGTGCTGAGATCCAGCCCCAGTTTTGGCCAAAACAGTGATACATGGATAGGCAGATGGTGGTATACAAATAAATACATATTGGAAAGGAGCACCAGATCTGTCTGTCTTTGATTGAATGAAATCTACTATGTTCCTACCAACTCTTAGGCATTTATTATACCTCCATTGAAGTAATATTATTCTTTTCATGTTCAATAAACTATTAATTAACATCAATCTGCATGATAGGATGATTGCATCCAATTTTGACTAGATTGAAGCATGAAGTACTCTTTCAATAGGTATTCCTATGCACAGGAATGAGTCTCTTGTGATCTCCTTCCATTGGTATGTGTCAGGACCGGGATTTGAACCCAGGGCCTATGTTGACATGTAGGCCTATGGCTTCCCTGATAGCCCACCAGCCTTGAGCAATGGCTGGTCAAGTCCAATTGCAGCTGTGTCATTCAGACCCAGGATGGTCACCGTGTAAAGAAAAAATGTAAGCCTCCAGCCCTCTGCAGCTCGCCACTCTTCGTGGTATCCTACTTTTTTTTTTTTCTTCGTGCAAGCCCTCTGGGCCTAGGATCCCAAGATCGGCTATGGGTCCAGAGGTTGTACCCCAGCCTAGGGCAATCGAAGCTGAGGCAGAGTTGCAGGACCTGAGTTCAGACCCCGTGTTGGCAAAATAAAGAATAAATTAAAAAATTAATTAATTAATCATTTAACTAAAATAAAAAATAAAGCTCCCTGGTTTGGAATTTCTGCCAGTTTTCTTTCCTAGCCTGGGATTTGAACTCAGGGTCTTGGTAAAGGTGTCGCAATGTGAGGGAAAGTGCAGAGTTGCCACTACTTGAGACCAAACCCTGTGCAAAGCCAAAAATAAAAAAAAAAGTCACTGAGATCAGCAGGGGGAGTAGATGTGGAGATGGGAGGGAAGGGATGGCATGGGGAAAACAAAGGAGGAGGAAACAATGTTCAATAGGAAATATACTTATTACTTTGCTCATTTAACTGGAACCCATCTGTATAATATTTTTTACAATTAAAAAATGAAAAAAGTCATGCTCAGAGAAGCATTTTGGGGTTTAGGGAAAAATGTCTGAATAGATGTACAAAATTCTACACAGCTTTTTTTTTTAATGTTCAGTATGGAACTGAATAAGCATAACTGTTTGATTTTAAGAAATTAATTCACTGTCTTGGAACTGGGGGCAGTATTTCCATCATAGCTGATATTTGATCTCACATTCCAGGTAACTCTTTTGCACCATGGGTGAAAGCAAAGCTCACTGTCCTGGAGGAAAAGAAATTCAGGCTAGAGTTCTGAATGAAGGAACTGCAATGGAAAAAATATTTCTATATATGTGAAATATATGATATATTTACATATGTATGTTTATTACATATTATGATTTTTATTGATTTTGTATTTATTTTATTTTATACATTTTATAGTTTATTTTATTTAGTATTATTATACACATAATATTTATTATATTTTGTACATCTATTGGAAAATTCTACAAAATACATTAGGTCATTGACTCGTTTTTCATTAATACTTTATTAAGTGTTGAAACATGATACATAATTAAATGGAGGCATTAGTCACAGTCATCACATGTTTAGAGTCTGTCCCAAATGTGAGCTTTGACTTATTTATCTTTTGACAAATTCCTAATGGATTTCTTTAGATGATTTATACTCAGAAGCCTTTTTTTGAGGATAGGTAAGTTGCGGGATAGAATTTTAAGGGTGGGGCTGGGAATGTGGCTTAGTGGTATAGAGCTTCCTCAGCATGCATGAATGCCAGGGTTTGAATCCTCAGTGCCACATACTGAGAAAAACCTAGAAGCTGTGGAGTGGTTCAAGTGGTAGAGCGCTAGCCTTGAGTAACAGAAGCTCAGAGACAGTACCCAGACCCTTAGATCAAGTCCCAGGACTGTGAGAAACAATAGGCCAGATGCCGGTGGCTCATAACTGGAAACCTAGCTTCTCAGGAGGCTGAGATCTGAAGACCACAGTTCAAATACAGCCTAGGCAAGGAAAGCCTGTTAGACTCTTATCTCCAATGAACCACAAAAAGACCACATGTGGCAGTATGAATCAAGTGGTACAGTGTTCACCTTGAGCTGAAGGGCTCAGGGACAGTGCCCAGGTTTGAGTTCAAGACACACAACTGGAAAAAAGTGATGGTCAATCAATTACTTTTCCTATTTGCTGATTAGGAGAACATTCTCTGGAAATGAATGCTGATGTACACCAGAATTGGAGTCAGAGCTCCACGTTCAAGTGTAGCACATCCATGTGCCCAGCCTCTCAGACTCTACCATTACAACATTGTGTCCTACAGGGTTCTGAAAGATCCATTGTTGAAAGCTTAATATGCTCCCCAAGCCCTTTGTGATAAGCAGTTGACTAATATTGTCAATGTCATTACAGTTCTGAACCTAGCAGAGCATCAGTACCTCACACCTGTCATCCTAGCTCAGGAGGCTGAGGTCTCAGGATCACACAGTGAAGCCAGGCAGGGCAGGAAAGTCTATGACACTCGGACTTCCACTGCTGAAATGTCAGAAGTTCAAGAGTTTCCTGTGTTTCCCTTGGTGATAAGTTACTAGCACTCTAAGTGTTCTTAGAGTTCTCCAGCTATAAAAGCAGGAAAGAAACATTATTGACCCATCGTGGGTTCACATGAAGTTCTCAGGATCTGAGCCCTACCCTTGTTAGCAGGAAGAACTCCTGGGTAACACTGTATTTGAAGGTAGAAAACAGTTACTAAAGCCCTTCTTTCCTCCTGACATCCAAAACCAGATTCATCTATCATCTTTCTATGTATCTATCTATGTATCTATATTTCTATGTATCTATGTATCTACCTACCTACCTATGTACCTACCTACCTAGCTATCCATTTGCCAGTTGAACACAAGGCCTGGGCACTCAATGGAGCTCTCCACTACTTGAGCCACAGAACCAATTCTGGCTTTTTCTGCGTATGTACTATTGAGGAATCGAACCCAGGGCTACTTGTATGCCAGGCAAGAACTCTCTCAGTAATCCACATTCCAAGCCCCCTCATTTTTTTAATGGTAGTTTTTACATAATTATGCTACCATTTTATGTTCCAAAGTTTAATTTTCTGAATATCGGTTACTTCTAAGAAACCTCATCTTATTTTTCCCTGCCTGGTTTGTACTTGTTCCTGCATTGGCCTCATTATAAAATGTAAAGAAAGGCTGCTGAGAGTGACCTGCTTTAGCTGGATGGCTGCACAGATAGTTCTGTATGTCTATTTTTTGCCAGTTCCAGATCTTGAACTCAGGATCTGTGCACAGTCAATGAGCTGCTTTTGCTTAAGGTTAGCCCTCTACAACTGGAGCCATACGGCCCTACTTCCGGCTTGTTGGCACTGAAGTAGGAAAGGGGACTCAAGGATTTTTTTTGTCTAGGGTGACTTTGACCATGATCCTCCTATCACAGCCTTGTAAGTATCAAGGAGGAATGCTGAGATACACTTGTGCCTGCCTAATCTTGCTGATGTTCTTAGACAGACAGGTGAGTTCCCTATCCTCAGGTTTAAGTGGTGGGAGCTAGAGCCCACAGTTGGAATCCTGATCCTGCCACCTTCAAATGGCAGGAGCGCCTAAGAAACTCATTCCTATCCATATGAATACCAATGCAATGTGATGTTTGTCGTGATTGAATTGGCAATACTTGAATCATTCTAGGATAAAATCATACACAATTATATTATAGGACACTAATCTATTTTAATTAATACCTTATGAAGGATTTAAACAATTGCATTCATTAAATGGAGGCAGAATGAAATACGTAAGAATTGGGCATCACATAGTACAGAGATGCCATTTTTTCTTCCAGGACTTTCTTTAGTTAATCTGTATATACCATTTTCTGAATGCAGTTTAGTATATGAAACTAGGATATATTATATCTGACCAGAAAATCAATTATTCAAACATTTTTTTAATCAGAAATGCTTATAGCGAATTGTAGAGGCAAATCCAAATTACGTATATTTGAAGGCAATGCTTGGATAATCCTCTTCTCACATTTCCCATTCCCTTCATGAGAATGATATTTATTGTAAGGAAATACTTAGAATGTTTTGTAGAAATATGTTGACTTTAAACCAGTGAGTTACTCTATGATGCATTTTGTTACTTTATAACCAGAAAAGCTAAATTCTTTCTTTATCATTTTCCTTAGGCTTTATGTTCAGATTTAATCTCTGATGGGTGACAAAGATATAAACATTTTTCAACATTGGCTAAATTTAGGTGGAGGAATCAAGGTACAATGATACTCATGCAGATAGGCCTCATCAGTCATGAGACCCTGATATCCAAATGTTAACCAATGCTTATTGGTGTCATGCTTATGAGATTTTGTATATTATAAACAGTGGCTATTAGAATTTTTTTGTAATCAACATCCTTTCATGGGTTAGGAACTGAAGTGAGCCATTACACTCATAACAAAATTTAAGGAGGCATCCAAAATTAGTTACCAAGATATACATCATTTAACACAATGTTTTTAAAAAAGCAAGCTAAAGGAAATAATTTATGAAAAAATCAACATTTACAATAAATACAGAACCAGTATGGCTGATTTTTCTTTTTTTATTGTGAAAATACTATACCGAGGGGTTACGATTACATGGGCAAGATAATGAGTACATTTCTTATCAAACATTGTAGCTTCCTCCTTTGTTTCCCCTTCCCATCCCTTCCCATCCTCCTCTCGCACCTTCTCCCCCCACCCCCACCAAAGTTGTAAAGTTCATTTTCGACATAACGACTTGGACATCTCATTGTTGAAATGGGTCCACCTGTATCCCTATATAAACAATTTGATTTTTCCCTTCTACTCCACAAATTATACCAACATCAAATACAGTGAAAGCAGGGGTTATACCGTGGGCGAGGGACAAACAAAGCGACAGAGAAATCATCTTATAAATGTGTTAGAAACAATCACATGAAAGAAAAAAATTTGAATAGATATCTTAGGATTCATTTCCTGAACATCAACTTAACTGACCTTTTCTGCTTGACTCAGAGATATACTTGGTATTGCAAATAAGGCAAACTATAGGACTTAGGTTTCTTTGGGCCTGGCTTACTTCACTTAATATCCTTTTCTCCAAGTTTTTCCATTTCCTAACAAATGGGGCAATGTCATTCTTTCCGATGGAGGCATAGAATTCCATTGTGTATATACACCATATTTTCTTGATCCATTAATCTACTGAGAGGCGTCTCGGTTGGTTCCATATCCTAGCTATGGTAAATAAGGCTGCAATGAACATAGTCATGCTGGTAGCTTTAGTGTGGTCTTGTTTGTGAATATTTGGGTAAATGGCCAAAATTGGGATTACTGGGTTATAGGGGAGCTCTATGTGGAGTCTTTTAAGGACCATCCATACTGCTTTCCAAAGTGGTTGAACAAGTTTACACTCCCACCAACAATGCAGTAAGTTTCCCTTCTGTCCACATCCCGTCCAGAATCTGTTGTTACTAGAGTTCTTCATTATAGCCATTCTAACTGGGGTGAAGTGGTATCTCAATTTTACCCCAGTTGAAATACGGTTTACATGATGACTTTTCTGGTTATATGTTTATTTAGGTCTTGATATTTAGTTGGAGAAGTTATGTTCTTTCATAAATTTATTTGTCAGATCAAAGAGGAAATGAATTCCTTGCCACAGTAAACACCCATAGTACTCTTACAGATGTATCCTGGTACTTTGCAAAAGTTTCAAATCAGCTTGAGTAACTTGGGTCTTTTTCTGCATCTAACTAAATAGGTGTGCATTTTTTTCAGTACTAGAAAGATTTTGACCACCATGTATTAAACTAGTATTTTCCAGTAACTACTTCTCTTTTTTCATGAGATTTTTAATTCTTTTATATCATGTGTTGAAGTTTTCCTTTTGATAACCCACATTCAGTCTTCTACAAAGTGTAATTTGGAGGAGGTTAAAATTATGTAGACCCATGTACACTGCTCAGATTGTATTAGTTGCATATTCTTTTCTTGTCAAATCAGTAGGAATTAGTTTTCAATATAGATATTATTGGACTTATTCATTGCATTTCTGAATTTTTTAAGTATGTTATGATTTTGTTATCATATTCTTTTAAATATGTGCAAATCTCACTCCACATACAGTCACATTTGTTTTAAACAATTTTATTCATTCAAGGATTTGCTGTATTAGGTTCATCTAGATGAATTTAATTACAAATTAACACAACTGTTTTTATGAGACACAGTTATATTTTTGGCTCTACTCCAAGTTAACATGTATTTGAGTTATTTGTGCTTTAAAAAAAAAACTGGACACAACATGTTTTTGTTCCTGGGGGAGTTCTACTTTGTTGGTTTGTTTTTCCAGTTGTGGTGACTTAAACATATGTGTGTATTTTATTTCAATTTTGTTTCATACAACAGAAAGTACAAAAAGAATCAGTAATTGAGAACTTTTCCAAATAGAATTCTAAGAGACACACTTGAAGCTTTGTGATAACTGGGAATTGGCAGGTCATCAAAGAGGAGAAGTTAGCAGAATAACAGAGACATTGTTTGACATTATTTTAATTCTTCCTCCTCTTACCTCACTATTTCTAATAGTATTACTTCAAAGTCTTTAGTGGAAAGAAAATAATTTTGTCTGTATGAACTCAGAATTTTTGGTTCAATTGGGACCCACTACACATTCATATTTCATTTTAACTCAAAAATCTTCTTTCCTTCGTTTAAAAATCACAGATGTGAATTTATAATGCTAAAATAGCATCTACTAATTTATATGTAATGGTTCACTTCACACTATATGTAATATAGACTCTAACAATAATAGTGAGTAATATAGTAATTAATAAATGACTTTGGGGAAAGTCAATTACAGTGGATTTTTGTGAGATACTTAGTAATAGTAAAACAAATTTGATTCTATTGAAAAATTCACAGTTACATCTAAAATTAACTCATAGTTATAAACTAATGCTGAAAAAGTAAGATTGTTTCTTGGAAAAAGCCAGAAGTTTCAATAAGCTTGCTTTTTTTAAAATTGTCTTGGATCTGGGGTTTTTTGGCTCATCCCTGTAATACTAGGGACCCTAAAATCTGAGATCTGAGGATAGTGGTTCAAAGCCAACCTGGGGAGAAATGTCTGTGAGATTCTTATCTCCAATATAACTCTTGAAAACTAGAAACATCACTTCAAGTTGTATAGTAGTATCCCTGAGCTGAAGAGCTGAAGGACAGTGCCAAGGCTCAGAGTACAAGCCCCACGATTGACAAATAAATTGACATGCATTTTTACTTTATTATTTCATGATTTTTATGGTAGAAATACATACAGAGGGTTTACAATTACATGAGTAAGGTAATGAGTACATTTCTTATCAATCAATGTTGACTCTTACTTTGTTTCCCCTTCCCATCCCTTCCCATCTCCCCCTCTGTACCCGCTCCACCCCACGCCAAAGTTATAAAGTTCGGTTTTCAACATAACGTCTAGTACATGTCATTGTTGCAATGGGTCTGTATCTCAATTTGTTTTTCCCTTCCCCTCCCCAAATTATACCAACATCAAATATACTAAAAACAGGGGTGGTACCGTGGAGTAGGAACATACAAAGCATCAGAGAAATCGTCTTATAAATATGCTAGAAACAATAACCAGAAAGAAAAACAATTTGAGTCCTTACTGTGGGGTTCATTTTGCCTAATATCAACATATGTGTCCGTTTCTGCTTGTCTCAGACATAAATTAGTTATTGTAAATAAGGGAAACAATGGGACCTATATTTCTTTGGGCCTGGCTTACTTCACTTAATTTAATTTTTTCCAACTGTTTCCATTTCCTATCAAATGGGGCAATGTCATTCTTTCTGATGGAGGCATAGAATTCCATTGTGTATATATAACACATTTTCTTGATCCATTCATCTACTGGGGGGCATTTGGGTTAGTTCCATATCTTACCTATGGTACATAATGCTGTAATGAACATAGTTGTGCTGGTAGCTTTAGTATGTTCTTGTTTGTGATCACTTGGGTAAATGCCCAAAAGTGGGATTGCAGGGTCATCAGGGAGCTCTATGTAGAGTCTTTTGAGGAACCTCCATACTGCTTTCCAAAGTGGTTGAACAAGTTTAGAATCTCACAATCATCCCATCCAGCATCTTTTGTTATTAGAGTTCTTGATTATAGCCATTCTAACTGGAGTGATGTTGTATTTCAGTGTTGTTTAAATTTGCATTTCTTTTATGGCTATGGAGGTTGAGCATTTCTTCATGTGTCTATTGGTGATCCTACTTTCCTCTTCGGAGAAGATTCTCTGTAAGTCTTTGCCCACTTATTTATTGGGCAGTTGTTTCTTTGAGGATTTGTTGTTGAGGGTTGTAATTTTTTGACTTGCAGGTATATTTTAGATATGAGACCCTTGTCCCTTTTATGGCAAGTGAAGATCTTCTCCTAATCCATGGGCTTCCTATTGATCTTGCGAGCTTTGTCCTTTGCCATGCAGAAGCTCTGCAATTTCATGCAATCCCATTTGTCCAACCTTTCTTTGATTTGTTGTGTTTATGGGTCTCTATTAAGAAAATTGAATACTGTTCCAATGATACCTAGAGTATCTCCTATTTTGTCCTGTAATGTTTTTAGGTTGTCTGCTTTGACTCTGAGGTCTTTGATCCTTTTGGAATTGATTCGGGTGCAGAGTGATATATAAGGGTCTTGCTTTAGTTTTCTACAATTGCTTAACCAACTTTGCCAACACCATTTACTGAAGAGGCTGTCTTTCTTCCATTTTATATTTTTAGTTCCGTTCTCGAAGATTAGGTGGCTATAGGTATGTGTGTTCATTTTGTGGGTTTTCAGTTCTATTCCATTGGTCCTGAGGTTTGTTTTTGTACAAGTACCAAACTGTTTTGATTACTATGGTTTTATAGTACAGTTTGAAATTTTGTATTGATATTTCCTCAACACTGTTTTTTCTGTTGAGGATTGTTTTTGCTATTTGGGGTATTTTATTGTTCCATATGAATTTTTGGATTGCCTCTTCTATTTTCTTGAAGAATGAGTTTAGAATATTGATAGGTATCATATTGAATTTGTAGATAGCCTTGGGAAGTATTACCATTTTTATGATGTTGATCTTCCTAACCCAGAATCATGGGAGCTTTTGCCACTTTCTAAGTTCTGTTTTGATTTCCTTTTTCAGGTTTTTAAAGTTTTCATCATAAAGGTCATTCACTTCTTTGATTACTTTAATTCCTAGGTATTTTATTTTTTGTGTGGTATTATGAATGGAGTTGCTTTCCTAATTTCAGCCATGCTTTTCTTATTGTTGGCATACAGAAAAGTCATTGATTTTTGAGAGTTAATTTTATACCCTGCTAATTTGCCAAAGTTTTGAATCAGCATGAGTAATTTCTGAGTGGGTCCGTGGGATTCTTTAAATACAAGATCATGTCATCTCAAAGAGGGAGAATTTTACTTCATCTTTCCCTATTTGGATCATTTTTATTTGCATATTTTCTTATTGCTGTAGGTAGTCATTCTAACACTAGATTGAAGAGAAAGGGACATCCTTGTCTCCTTCCTGAGATAAGAGGAAATGGCTTTAGTTTTTCACCATTAAGTATTATGCTGGCTGTAGGTTTATCATATACAGCCTTTATTGTATTGAGGAATGTTCACTGGATTCATAGTTTTTCCAGAGCCTTCATTATAAAGGGGTGTTGGATCTTGTCAAATGCTTTTTCTGCATCTATTGAGATAACCATGTGATTCTTATCCTTGCTCTTGTTGAAGTGATGAGTTACATTAATTGTTTGCAGTTATTGAACCAGCTTTGTATCACTGAAAGTAATACTGATTGAGCATTGAGTATGATTATTTGGATGAAACGTTGAAGTCGATTGGCCAAAATTTTGTTGAGGTGTTTTACATCATTGTTCATCAACAAAATTGGTTTATAGTTCTCTTTCCTTGATGAGTCCCTGGCTGGCTTTGGGATGAGGATTATAATGGCTTCATAGAAAGAAATTGTAGTGAACATTCCCTGTCAATTTCATTGAAGAATTTTTGGAGTATTGATGTGAGCTCTGCTTTGAAAGCCATGTAGAATTCCTTTGTAAATCCATCTAGTCTTGGGCTTTTCTTAGATGGGAGGTTTCCTATTGTTCTTTCTTTTCTATGCTTGAAATGGTCATGTTACTTGATTTATCTAATCTTGGTTGAGTTTCTGCAAGTTGATATTAGCTAGGAAAATGTCCATTTCTGCCAGGTTCTCAAACTTATTAGCATAATGGTTTGAGAAGTATTCCCTTATAATGTTCTGAATCTTGGTTGTTTCTGTGGTGATGTTTCCATTCTCATCTTTGAGTTTATTTGGGTGACTTTTCTTTGTCTGGTAAGAATTGCTAAGGGTCTATCAATTTTGTTAAATTTTTCAAAGAGCCAATTCTTTGTTTTGGTGTTTTTGGATTCTAATTCATTTAATTCTGACTTAATTTTAATTATTTCTTTCTATGTACTGGATTGGGGTTTATCTTGCTGCTCTTTTTTAGGGAGGTTCAGATGTCTTATTAAATTGGTGGTTTCAGATCTCTCTAATTTATTAATATAGGAACTCAGAGCTATAAATTTGCCTCTGTGCACTGCCTTTGCTGTGTCCCAGAGGATCTGGTAATTTGTGTGCTCATTTTTCTTGAGTATCATGAACATTTGTATTTCCTTTCTAATCTCTTCCATGACCCATTTGTGATTCAACAGTGTGTTGTTCAACCTCCATGTGTTACAGGACTTCTTTTGTGGCTTTTGGTGTTAAGTTCTAATTTTATTCCCTTGGATTCAGTTTCTCGCCCTTTCCTGGGGTCTTGTTGGTTATCTATATGTAAGAAATCTTTAAGCATCTTTTGTAGAGCTGGTTTAGTGGAGATATATTGTTTCAATTTTTCTTTGCAATGGACTGTTTTTATTTTACCTTCAGTTATGAAGGAGGGTTTAGCTGAGAACAGTATTCTTGGCTGATACCTATTTCTCTTTAGGGCATGGCATACATCATGCCAGGCTCTTGCTTTATTCATCTCTGCTGAGAAATCTGAGGTTATTCTACTTGTTTTCCCTTTAAAGACGATTGATCTGTTCTCCTTGACAGCTTTAAGGATCCTTTCCTTGGTCTGAATTGATCCTGTGCAGATTACAATGTGATGGTGGGATGTCCTGTTATGGTCTGGTTTCTATGGGTTTCTAATAGCTTCTTGTATCAGAATAGGCCTATATGTTTGCATGTTTGGTAAGTTATCTAGTAAGATTCTGTTAAATTTCCTAGACAATTAACTTCTGTCTGTAGGTGCTCCTCTACAGCCAGTATCCTCACATTTGCCTTCTGATGGTGTCTTCCAAATATTGAATAGATCATATTTCTAGGATTTGTCTTGGATAATTATATGTTCTTTCTCTATAATATCCAGGCTGTCTTCAATCCCCGAGATTCGATCTTCTGTATGGTCTAACTTACTGTCAAGTCTTTCTATGTTTTTTAAAATTTCTTTTCATTCTAAATGATTGGCTTTGATGGCTTCAAATTCTTTGTTGGAAATTTGTTTTAGATATTGTTTCAACTTTACTTCCTTAATTTGGTGTTCAGTGTCTTTTCTCAAATTACTCGGTTGGTTATGTTTTCCTTGGACTCCCATTCCTTCTGTTGGGCTCCATTCATCATTCCCTTTGTGGTCTCTCTGAATTGTTTCAGCTGTCTGTTTATGGATTCCATGAATGCCAGTATTGATCGTCTATTCTCATCCCATTCTCTCAATTCCTGTATTACACTGTGATAACTTTCCTCACGTTCACACAATGCCTGTAATTCTCTATGACTGTTTTCAGCCTTCTCATGTTATCCCTGTATTTCTCTTTGACTGTTCTCAACCTGCTTATGCAATTCCTGTTTTAATCTTTAAGTAGCTTCCTAATGCTCACAAGATTCCTGTATTTATTTTTGTTTGAGCACAATCAAATGTCTTCAAATACAATATAGTTCAACAGATACAATCTATTCAACATCAAACAACCATGGATTAATGGGTTACGAACAGGAAAGACAGATTCGGCAAAGCAGAAATTACTAGCTTTAAGTAGAAATGTGGGGAAAAATAGGACTAGAGGGATGTGGATAGATTAAAGGAGAGTAATTTTACCAAGTCCTAATCTCTGTTAGGGAAATGGATTGGGCAGAATGATTGGAGAGATATTTTTTTGGGGGGGTCCGGTCATGGGGCCTGACCTCTGGGCCTGGGCGCTGTCCCTCAGCTCTTCAGCTCAAGGTTAGCGCTCTACCACTTGAGCCACAGTGCCAGTTCTGGCTTTTCTCTTTTTGCTTATGTGGTGCTGAGGAATCGAACCCAGGGCCTCTGGCATGCAAGGCATGCACTCTACCACTGAGCCACTTTCTCAGCCCTAGGAGAGATATTTTAAAGGAAAAAATCGAAAAACAAAAATTTAAATTTAAGAAGTGAAACACAATTTATGTAAGTTAAAATATGATATTGAGAGAAGATAGAATAGGATGAGAAGAGGGGAGGATAGAAAAGAGACATGAATAACTAAAAAATATTTTTTTTAATTGGTTACTAGAAAATTATGTAGGTATAAAGAGATAAGAATGCTCGTAAAGAATTTAAGCCTAAGAGGTTCTGAATTGAGTAATAATTTTCTGGATTAATTATGTACAATATGAGGGATAAGGTGTAATAATTGACAACAGGTATATGTCTGGGGATGAGCTGAACAGCAATTAAGTCATGCAAAAAAGAAAGAGAAAATATGAAAACAATGAAAAGGACCAAAAGGTCAAAAGAGGCAAAACACACACACGCAATACACCAAAAATAAAAAAATTTGAGATGTGTTAACAGAAAACACTTAAAAATTAAAATTTAAAAAATTCATAAAAGAGTTCTTTGGTTTCTCGAGGTTTTTTTTTGGGTGGGCACGGAATGGGAAGAACCTGTATTTCCCCTGTGTCCATAACCAGTCTCTTGATCGAGTCTCTTGTCTGTTTGTGGTGTTTTCTTTTCCTATGACTTGATTGGTTTCTTAAGTCAGTTTGTTTGGGCAGGCAGAAAATGCTCTGCGTTAGGCAAGATTTTGTGATCCTCCTCACAGGTAGTTCAATGGGAGGGAGCTCTTCTTTGAGTATCCCAAAAGAGGGAAATGGCAATTTCCTCTAATTTGGAGATGCTGTGATGAGGCTAGATTCTGGGTAGGGTTGAGGCCTTTCAGCAAACAGTAGCTTTTCCCTAAGGGGCTATCTCCTGAGACACAGAATCCAGCTTTGAGCCATTATCAGGATTTATGTTTACTGAATTTCAATTGTTTGTCTAGGCTTCTGTTGGGAGGGGAAGATTCTGGCTCTGTTTACACAGAGAAGAAAGTCACTTCTCTGAGGGCAGAGCTCTCTCTTCCTGGGCGGGGTGATTTTCCCCTGGGTGGAATTGAGCCTGGCAGTTCACTTCTAGTTCCTTTGACTTGCAAAATCAATCTTTTGTTTTCTTCCAAGGCCCGAGTTGGAGCTAGCTTCTCAGCTGGACCTTTGTCAGTATCAAAGTTGGAGATCTCTAGTGGTGGTAGGGGAGAGGGGTGGCATTCCCACTTCTGCTCCCTGAGAAGGAGTAAGGATTTCCGTGTTCTACTCATGTCAGAATCTTGGTTCCTGGGCACTCTCTGGTCTACAATCTGCAGGATGAAGATATGTGCTCCTTCTCAGTTCTTGCTGGTGTTGAGAATCCACTCATCTTCTGTGTCTGGCACCTTTGGCCTGGGCTCTCTCTGTTGTAGGGATGATGGCTATGGCCACCGCTGCATCCATTGTAGCCACGGCTACTAGCAAGTTCTCAGATCTGTCTCCTTGCCTGGATTTTCCCTCTCTGGCCACAATCTCTGTACTGTGATGGCACATTTGGTATGATTCTCTACACTAGGACTGTTCACTGGAACATTAAAACTGCTTTCAATGAGAGAGCTTGTCTAGCTTCCAGCTTTTCCTCTGCCATCTTACTCAGTACTCCCTTAACACTTTATTATGACCTGATATTGTGACATCACATTGACATTTTGATATTATACTACCGTTCTGTTTTCACAAACATATTATGACATCTCATGTTAGAAAATTCATGGTTTTTAGGAGTTCTAGCTCCTTTCTTGAATTCTTATCATTGTAAACTAGTAGTAATTGAAATCAGACATGTGATTGTAATATTATAAACTCATAATGACATCACTATTGTATGGGTGGCCTCATTACAACAGTGATATCACAAACCTATTGCATCATCACATTGCCATGGTGACATCACCATCACATTGTGACGTTTTAATCGGTTATGACCTTTTAGCACCTTTGAAACAGCATATGGCCTTTGTGACAAAAAAGTTCAGTTGTTTACCCATATAATCATGTGGTCTAACAATTGAGAACAGATATACCATTGTAATATTACAAACCCTTCGAAGCAGAATCACCAGTGTGACATCATTAACCAGTCCTATCCTCATAACTTTGACATGATGCTCTTGTGATAGATAGCCCTTTTTGAAATCATAATCTGTTTTTTTTACTTATTTCAGGTATGACATATGATATTAGAAATGCACTCTGATATCACGAAAATTATGTCATCAATCTGTCAGATATCATGAACATTTTGTCACATTGTGTCATTACATACTTGTTGGGAGTTCATAATATTTAGGCCAATGCATGACTTTGTAGATCTCAAAATCCCATTCTGAATTTATATTATTATTTGTAGTTAAGGAAAATTGAAGTTTAGCATGTCATTGTGACATCATCAATCCATTGTGACACATATATCTATTGTGACCTCATCACCATTTTGGCACCACCAACTAATTAGGACATCAAAATATTATGATTTGATATTGTGACATCATATTGCCATTGTGATATTACTGTCCCATTGGGTTTTGCAAACCTATTATGACCTATAACATTTTACAAAATTCATGGCCTTTGACACTATTAACTTGTAAACTCGTATACATATGTTGCATAAAACACAAGAAAATCTAATGAGGCACATTGAGGATAACTTTATTTATGATAGAAATGGGCCTGCATTTACCTTGTCCTGGGCTGTGCACTCAGTGACAAGCCAGCCCCAACCACCAAATCTCAGACATCCAATGGGCAGCCCTGCACATAGTTAATTAGTGTACAAACCACCAATCTCCCAAATTATCATCTCCAAAGCTCCATACTTCAATAGGCAAGGCTTTTTCCTTTTCTCTTACTCCCTCCTTCTTTATAGACATTTCCTTCATTTACCTTTTTCCCTTCCATCAGTTCCTTCTTCTCATTAGGCCTCTCCACTATCTACAGGCTTACACTTCTCTGGCCTGGTGGCCAATTGGCATCCTTCCCCTCCTGTACTCCCTCAAATTCCTCTTCTCCCAGGTCTTTCCCCTCCTGCTATCTCACCACTTCCTTCCTTCCAGATCTTCACTTGATTTTCTCCAATTCCATTGCTCTGATCATGCAGCCTATATATAGGTTGAACCCCTCTATCACTCCAGTCGTTCTCCTGCCTAACAGTTTTCAACCATCACTTCATGAACTGCGCATTCCTCAATAACTTCTTCACAACTCATTTGAGGATGAAATCCTAACCCCTCCAGCAGCATGCCCTGTCGCCTTTGGTGGCATGACCCATGCACTGCTGTGGGCCAGGACATGGGGTCACATTGATTAGTAGGTCGTGCTGATTATTAGGGCTTTGCTGCTTTATACATTCCCCCAGTGGTTTTCATGTCCAATTAAATCCTTGATTCCTTCTCACCAAATCCTAAAAATTCTTATCTCTCCACCCAATGAACATGCTTAAAATGTAAATTTAATTGTAAACAAATAAATTATAGAAACACACTAGTTATTACTAATTAACACTTATTAAGTCTTATCCTTAAGGGACCGTCTTAGTGTCTGCACAGTCCATCTTGTAGCCTTCTCTATATATGGGTCCACTGCCTATTTCATTAGAGACTGATGGATCTAATGCTGTTTTTGTGCTAATATAATAGACAACAGTGAAGTTAGCATGACCAAGTAAGGTCCTCGCCACTTCGGTTTCAATTCAGGAACATGATGCATTTTTACCCACACCAGCTGTCCAGGCAAGGAACAGTGTGTGGACTTTCTTTTATTTTCTTTTTTCAACTCAATTTTGTAGTTTATTTCACTTACTTGAGGTCTAGCTTTTGAATTTAATGTTGAAATGAGACTTACTATAGAATAAACTACATTACTCTCCCCAAATAAATTTTCCTTCCAACTGGATTTAATTTCTTATTTTATATTTGAAATTTTTATCGTCATCCTAATGTTTATTTATTTTTAAACACTTATTATTATTATTATCTTTAAGTAGTTGTACAAAGAAGCTCCCATCCTACAAAACAGTACATGAATACAAGGCGTCTGACAACATTGTCACTAATCCCTCATAACCCTTCCCTTCTCACATTTTTGTAAAAATTGAGATAGGTGATTACATATATTTCACATATTTCACAGTATTGTGGAATTGTGATACTTAGTTAAAATCACAAACACTTTTTAACTTTGACAAGGCAAATTATTGTTTTCATGGTTTAGTTTGTTAATTCTATGAGCTTTGACAATCCAAATTATCTTCCCACCTCTGATGATGATTACAGTTTTTCCTTTTGCTTAGTGTAAGCTATTCCCTCTTTCCCTCTTTCCTTCTTATTCCTCCCTTCCCATCACTGTGTTTGGGTTGCTTAGTTATTTTTCTTCTATGTCCAGTGCAACTGATGAGCCCCTGTGTTGTATGTTGTTCCATTTCCCTTTTATTCTGTTCCTCCTCCAGATTTCCCTCCAATTCATTCATATTTATACCATCTAAATGATCAAGAACATGGAGTCAATAATTGTGATACAACAAAATGAGTGGCTGTCCTTTGTTTCTCGAATCCTCTTTACTTTGTCATACCTTCTTGCATTTTGGCTTTAGGATCTGCGTATCAGGTAGAAACTGTGGCATTTGTCTCTTTGTTCTTGGCTTACCTCACTCTAGTGAGGTCTAGTTCCACCCATTTCCCTGCAAATGCTATCATTTTGTCCTTTCTAATGGCTACGTATATTCCATTGTATATAGATACCACAATTTTTGGATCCACTTATCAATTGGGGCTCATCTTGGTTGTTTCCAAATCTTGGCTATTGTGAACAGTGCTGCAATAATCATACAGGTGTGTGTGTGTGTGTGTGTGTGTGTGTGCGTGTGTGTGTGTGTGTGTGTGTGTGTGTGAGTGTGTGTGTGTGTGTGTGTGTGTGTCTTTTTATATTGGTTCCTGTTGTTAAGAGTAGATGCTGCCTAGATGTGGTATGGCCAGTTCATAGGACTGTTCGATATTTAGCTTTCTGAGGTACCTTCAGACTGCTTTCCAAAGTTGTTGTATTAGGATACATTCTCACTAGCAATGCAGTAATGTTTCTTTCCTTGTATCTCTTTCAGCATTTGTCATTGGCTGAATTTAGGATGTGGGCCATTCTGACTGGAGTAAGGTAGTATCTCAGAGTTGTTTTTATTTACATTTCCTTTACAACCAAGGGTTATGAACATTTCCTCATGTGTTTCTTTGCCGTTTTAATCTCTTCTTCTGAGAAGTCTCACTTTAGCTCCCTTGACCATTTCAAAATTTTTTGTTTGTGAAGGTTTAGTTTCTTGAGTTCACCATATATAATGGATATTAGAGGATTGTCTGATATATTGCTGGTAAATATTTTTTCCCAGGCTTTCTTCCTAGTTTGGTTGCTATAATTTATCTGTGTAGAAACTTTTATTTTAAGGCAGTTCCATTTATTGAATCATTCTCCAATTTGTTGTGACTCTGGGCATCTGTTATGGAAGTTCCTCCCTGTGCCTATAAGTTCAAGTATCTCTCATACTCGGTCCTGCAGTAGTTTCAGAATTTCATGCTTGATGCTAAGGTCTTAAATCCATTTTGAGTTATGTTAGTCCATTGAGATAGGCTAGGGTCCACTTTTAGTTTTGTGCATGTGGCCAGTTTCCCCAACATCAGTATTTGAAGAGGTTATGATTAATCCATTGCATGTTTTTTCCTTCTTTGTCAAATATCAACTGTACATATGTGACTATATTTCTCGGTCCTCTAACCTTACTCATTGATTTTCAGGTCTCTTTTGGTTCCAGTACCAAGCTGTGTTAGTTATTATGGCTCTATAGTAGGGCTTGAAGTCCTGTATCAAGGTCCCTTCTGCATTCTTTCTTTTGCCTAAAATTGTTTTGGCTATGCTAGGTCTTTTGTTGTTCCATATGAATTTTTGTACCATTTTCTCTATTTCAGAAAAGTAGGTCATTGGAATTTTAATGGGAATTGCATTGAATATGTTTACTTATTTTGGCAGTTTGGCCATTTTCACCATATTAATTCTGCCTATCCAGGAATCTGGGAAGTCTTCCCATTTCCTGGTAATCTCTATGATTCCTTTTTTTAGGGTTTTGTAGTTTTCATGAAATAGACCCTTTACATATTTGGTTAGGTTAATTTCTAGGTCCTTTTTTTGAGGTATTGTGAATGGTGTTGTTTCCTAGATTTCTCTTTCTACTTGTACATTGTTGGTGTACAGAAAGGTGTCTGATTGCTGTGGGTTAATTTTGTATCCTTCTACTTTTCCAATTTGGTTTATAAGCTCTAAGAGTTTGGGGTCGGGGCTTTAGGGATTGTTAATTTATAAAATAATGCCATCTGCAAAAAGAGAGAGTTTATATTCTTCCTCTCCTATGTGGATCACTTCAATGTCTTTTTCTTGCCTTATTGCTCTGGCTAAGAATTCCAAAACTATATTGAAGAGGAGTGGAGAGAGAAGGCATCCTTGCCTTGTTCCTGTTTTTCAGGGAATTGGTTGTAGTTTTCCCCATTATGTATAATACTGGCCATTGATCTGCCATGTAAGGCTTTTATTGTCTTATGAAATGTTGCTTCTATTCCTATTTTGTCCAGAGCTTTTAACATGGATGAGTGTTGAATTTTATCAAAAACTTCTCTGCATCAATATTGATAATCATATGGTTCTTGACCTTGGATCTGTTGTTGTGATGGATTACATTTATTGAGTTCCATATGTTAAACCATCCTTGCATCTCTGAGGTGAAGCCTACTTGGTCATACTGTATGTTTTTTGTGCTATCTTTCTGAATTCTGTTGGCTTCAATTTTATTGAGGAGCTTGGCATCTGTCTTAATCAAAGGGATTGGTGTGTAGTTCTATTTTTTGTTGGATCTTTGCCGGGTTTGGGGATGAATGTGATATTAGCTTCATATAATGAGTTTAGGATTACTCCCTCTGTTTCTATGTCTCTGAAGAGGTTGAGGAGTATTTGTATTAGTTCCTCTTTAAAGGCCTTATAGAATTCTGTAGTGAATTCACCAGGTCCTGAGCTTTTCCTGTTGGAAGATTTCTGATTAATTCTATTATTTCATTGAAGGTTATTGACATGTTTAATTGATTTATTTCTTCTTGATTCTGTTTGGGCAATTTGAATTTTTTTTCAGGCAGGAAAAGTTTATTTACTGAAGTGCTGCCCACACCATGCATGGTGGAGAAGCATGGCCCACCCTTGGGCCAGGAAATATCTAGGACAGGGACAGGAAGAGGTGTAGCCAGATGGGGGAAAGGTGTGGCCACTGTGGATCTGGATGTGACATCATTGTCTGGGATCCTCCTAAGGTCAGATGGGAGGCATGTGACCAGAGGTGGCCCAGGATGTGACCTACCAGGAGATAAAGGTGACTGCTTTGAGACACTGGGCGGAAACTTAGCCAAGATGGAGGGAGATTTACCTGTTCATACCTACATTCCAGCCTTTTGATAATTATGAAAAAGGGCGAATATTTTCTATGGCTACTTCCTGTTTGCAAAGGGCATTGACAGTAGAGGTAAAATGGTGAGATGTGGTCCATTCTGGGAGAAGGTACCAGGCAACTGTTGTCACTTGGGCAATGAGTCCTTAGATAAAGTCTAGAAGAGGCAAGTCTCTTGAATGGAGTCTGGAGAAGTCTCATGAGTCATTGAGGGAATGAAAAAAATACTAGAGAGCAAATAAATGGCAAGAGGAAGGACTTGGGACTGAAAATGTTAATAGAAATGTCCCTAGCTACTTCTGACATCTGGTGACTAGGTAGAGAAGAAGTCGTGACAAAGGCAAGCATATTAATTCCTGTCCAGTTGAAAGTTAGACAGGTATGGACATTAGTTGGGCAGTCTTCTTACTTATCTTGACCTTCCTGCTCTGGTTAGTTTTGAATGTGCTGGCACAAAATTGCTGTTGTGATATCATTTCCTCTTACTCCTTTCCATGTTTCCTTGTTCCCCAGACTGACTGAGTCTATGTGTTCATTGTTGGGATGGTTTGTTTCAGTTGCTATTCAAGGAAGTTTGAACTCAGGGTATGGGCACTGTCCCTGAGCACTTCTGCTCAAGGCTAGCACTCTACCATTTTGAGTTATAGTAACACTTGCAGTGTTTGCTGGTTAGAGATAAGAAACTCAAACCATGCTTCCACGCTGGTTCTTTGCAGGTTAGTTGGGAAAAGGAGTCTGAAGGATTTTTCAGCCAGGTCAGGATTTGAATTTCGATCTTTGCCACAAAAGCCCTTTGTTATTTCCAATTAAAGCAACAAGTAGATCAAATAGAATAAGTAGAGCTTACCTGGTCCTTATCAAGAATTGACCAAATATTCTGCAATGACAAAACTCGTTAGATGTGAGAATCTTAGCACAGGTATGCCCAATATTTTAGAACCATACAGTCATTACTAGACTACACAACACAAAACAAAATAGGCCAAACTTAAAACATAAAATTTTGGACAACAATATTTAGACATCTTTGCTAACTAAGCACATCATATGGTTGCGCCTCAGTTAAAAAGAGCAACTTTTTATCAAGGCACATTAGAATAGATGGATGCAGGAGTATGCTTTCTGGAAGGGTAAGGATTGGATGGGGCTAAACCCTTAACCCACCATGTGGCCAAGATGGCGAACTCAAGATGGCAAATTTCTGAAAAAATGCAAAGAAAGCCTGAACAAATAATCAAGTCTAGTTTAGCTAGCCTTTTAGAGGGAAACTAGAGGGGATCCCCGGGACCCAGCCCATGTCGCACTCTTCCAGGCCCAATTCAAATAGTTGTAGAAAAGAATGGGAGAGCTATAAAAAGTTGGACATGAATAGCAGAGAGCAAACAGAGCCTGATAGTAAACAGACTTTTGACCATGTGCCATTACAGAGGCAAAAGTTGTCTAAATCTGATAACAGCATAAAAATATTAAGTGCAATGCTACCCAGGGAGCCCAGGAGACATTTCAGAGGGGTTTCATAGCTTGAGCATAATACACAGCACCCCATTCAATGTGTAAGAGAGTCAGCCTGGTAAGTGAAAGAGAGCTGATCAGGCAGGAGCAGTGCCCTGACCTCCCCCAGAGTCCTATAGAGAGAAATGCCCAACCACCCAAAACCAAGCATCCTCCACTTTGGAGGTGACCAGCCTTCGGCTAAAGGCCATAGAAGCTCTCTGGCGTTGTGCCACATCTGAACAGAGATTGAGCAACAGAGAGCCATAGAGAGTAGTTTCACTCACCAGAGTAGAGAAGTGGTGTCCACGTGGATGTGAAGGCCAGCAATAGTATTGGTGAAAAATCTTGCATGGTGTCTCAAGGCAGTTTGGTTTACAGAAAAGGAAGTTCTAACATTTCCAACTCAAAAACCCCATCTGAATCACCACACCATATGTAAGTTATATTAAATAGGTAGGTTTCATTCGGTAGTCAATGAAGAGAACACCACACACTATTCAGGCAGGAAAAGAAGTGTATTTACCGAACTGCTGCTCCCACAATACATGGTGGAGAAGCATGGCTGAAATGGAAAGGGAGGAGATAGCAATTTGTATTTCGGTAGAAGGTCATCCATCTTTGCTAGATTTTCCTTCCTTTGTGGGTAGAGTCTGGAATTATTTCTTTATGATTGTATGTCTTGGATGTTTGTTGTAAGTTTCCTGTGGTATATCTGATATTATTGATTTGGGTCTCCTCTCTTTTTTTGTTAGTTACTCTTGCCAGTGGTCCCTCAGTTTTATTGACGTTTTCTTAAAAGCAGCTTTTTTAAAAATTAATTTTATTTATAACTTTCTTAGTCTTGACCTCATTAATTTCAGCTCTTATTTCGGTTATCTCGTTCTATCTAGCAACTATAGGTTCAATTTTTTTTTGTTCTCTAGCAGTTTTAGTTGCATTATTTACTTGGTCTATATTTTCTTGATGTGCACCCTGAGAGCAATAAATTTGCCCTTGAGGAAGGCTTTCGCTGTGTCCCTTAAGTTTATTTGTGACGTGTCATCATTTTCATTGAATTGTAGGAATTTTTTAATTTCTTCTGTGACCCATGTATTGTTCAATTGAGTGCTGTTTAATTTCCATGTGCTAAAATTTTTCTTCTTTATGCCTTGTTATTGAGAACTAGTTTGATTCCACTATGGTCAGATAGAATACAGGGTATTATGTCGATCCTCTTGTATTTGCTTAAATTCCTTGTATGAACTAAGAATTGATCTATTTGAGAAAAAGTTAGGGGGTTGGCAAGAATAAGACCCTGCTGGTGTGAATGAATGTAACTCTAGCTACTCAGGAGGCTCAGATCTGTGTATTCAGTTTCAATGCCAGCCTAGGTAGGAAAGTTCATGAGGCTTTTCTGGGGTTGGTCAGCACCACACCCTGCCTCAAGTCTGGGGTTGTTCATCCCCTTTGCCACCGTGGGCTGGGCTGGGCTGCTTATGCAAGCCGGTATGGAGAGGCGCCGCATGTCACCATGAGTCAGGTGTTAAGCAGTGCTGCTGCCTCAGGCAAGGTTGGGCCGTTTATGCGGGCCAGTATGCAGAGGCACAAACTGCCACGGATCTGGAGTTGTTCACTGCAGCTGTCCATTTTATTTCTATGGTGTTTGTTAATAATTGATAACTTGAACCATGAGTGCAAGGCCATATTTGGACCCCACAGCTAAGGGTAAGCCAAATCAACCAATCATTATATTCCTCAGCTCAGCCTGAAAAAGTGTCCACTATTATTAACAGATACCAATACCCCTACTTTCCAGGCTTTACCTCTGTGAAGTCCACTTTACCAAATTCACCATCTGAAGTTCCTCACATACGAATTTTTTCCATATGTACCTGTTAGAAATTACCTACACACATTACAAAGGATTGTCAGCCTGAGACCCCACTGGTTTTCAGAACAGTTTTAAGCAGTTGCCTCGGGCAATTTACCTGGGTGCAAATATCTACATGTAAACTGACAGAGAGCTTGAGCCTTTATGCATTTTTCACAAGTTCGGTGTCAACATTTGCCCACTTACTACCACTGTTTTTGCTTCATCCTTTAATCTTAGTGACTAGTAGCTCTAGGTACACTACTGGTTTTAGAGTGATCTCCCAAGTTACCTGATCAGCTCAGATGTTTCCCTGTATCTTAGGTCTCTAGTTTCTTAAACTCCTGCATACTACTCTGAACCTTGGAGACTTCTTCCCTTTTATTCTCCTCCTTTTCTCTCAAACTTGCTTTCATGATCCCACTCTCCTTCTAAATATGCTCCTTTACCTGCAAGTGTTTTGGCATGGTCATACGAGAGTTCCTTTGACTGGCCAATTGCTGCTCCTTCTCAAAACCCCTTTGCTTGCTCTTCAGCTTCTCCCTTAAGTTCACAATGGTGCTATTGAGAGGTAATTTTTCCCATCTCCACCTGTTCCATTGGGACATGATGCTTCTGCATTACATTTATAATGAAGATCTCAGCAGTCTTTTGGGGCTTTTACTCTAGTAGTTTCTCTTTCTAGTTTTCCACTTCAGTGTATGTTTATGACAGATATTTCAACTGTTTGTTTAGCTCTTCTGTTTTTCTTCCTAATGCTCTTTTCCTTTCCTGGCATTCTCTATCAGAGGATGTGGTCCTTTAACTCTTTTTGAAGAGTAACAATCTCTTGAGCCTGATATTTTCCTTTTCACTTTTCTTGGCCTTATTTTCCATGACACAGCACTTCCCCATCTTATCTGTTAACTACTCATTCCTTCTTTCTCTATTGCTTTGAATTTCTGGTGACACTCTTCAAAGCTTATAATCGGCATGTACGTCAGCTTAATACATTCTTATATCTGGTGCAGCTCCTTTTTCATGGCCACGATTCCTTAATGCCGCACCAGGATATCTTTTGGGCTTCACTTGTGGTTAGCAAGGACAGCAGCATTGCTGTCTTGTGCTTCTGGCGGCCTCTGGCCTGTGGTCCCCTAACTTGCCTCATGGTCACCCAGGCTAATGTACTTGAATTTCATTTGCTTCTGTTTTCTAGGTTCCTTTTGAGAATTTTCTTCTCATTTTTGACTCTCACAAGTTCCTGATTTATATCTTCAAATCTTTTCTTCATGTCAAATAATTCTCTCTGTTTTCTCCAGTGTGCTCTTCTATGTGCTTTTAACCTCTTGGTGGGTTTTGACTGACACATCTTGGAGATTCCGTCTTTTATAAGTCTGTGTTTTGAGATAGAAGTGTGTGAAGTTTTTCTTTGCCACATTTCTTCTTAACTTCAGAGAGTGCTTTTTAAATTGAACACAGTTGGAATTCAGAGCCCCAAGCTACTTTACATGTTACTCCAGAGATATGAACATATTTGGCAGGTGGTTAATGTGATTTCTTATTCTGTCATTTTCTATCTTTCTCCTACTTGGACATTCCTTTTCCCAATATCCATTTTTCTTGCAATAAGTACACTGATATAGTCCTAGAGGTTCCCTACTGCTTTGCAGATGAATTCTACTGTCTTTTCCAAGGGTTTCTTGATCCCTATACTGGTGTTCCTACCAAAACTCAACCCCCTTTCTTAGACGCTTTTTTCCCCAGGGGATCTCTGTTATCAAACACCTACTGGGCAAACACTCCCCTCAAAACCTTCTAACTTTTGAAGCTTTCTTCTAATATCTGGGGCTTACTGGTTAACAAAGGCCTTATTTATGGCTCTTTGATTCTCCAGGGCTTCAAAATCTATAGGCCTATTGGTCCTATAGGCTTCTAGGAGAAGATTCAGAAAAGCATTAGGGTACTCACTGGGGAGCTGTCCAATCTCACTCAACTTAGATTGATGACTTGGTTTCTAGCCACTGTGGTATTCCTACTAACCGAACCTGGCAATAATAGGTAAGCACCTCCATGCCTCGATTTTTGTTAGTCTCAGCTTGGGTAAGTCTATGGAAAGACTTGCTCCAAATGGTCTGATTTCCCACCTCAGATGATGTTTACATTTTTTTCCTCATGCTCAGTGTAGGCTATTCCCACTATCCCTCTTTCCCACTCATTACTCCCTTCCCATCACTGTGTTTGGGTTGCTTAGTTATTTTTCTTCTATGTCCAGTGCAGCTGGTGTGCCCCTTTGTTGTATGTTGTTTCTTTTCCCACTTATTATTTTCCTTCCTACTTTTGGATTCCCTCCATCGCATGCATATTTCTACCATCTACATGGTCAAGAACATGGAGTCATTAATGGTGATACAACAAACTGTGTGGATGTCCTTTGTTTCTCGAGTCCTGTTGACTTTGTCATACCTTCTTGCATTTTGGCTTTAGTATCCATGAATCAGGTAGATCCTGTGCCATTTGTCTCTTTGTTCTTGACTTACCTCACTCAAATAATTTGGTCTAGTTCCACCAATTTCCCTGCAAATGCCATCATTTTGTCCTTTCTAAAGTCTGCATAGTATTCCGTTGTATATAGGTACCAGAATTTTTGGAAACATTAATCAATTATGGCTCTTCTGGGTTATTTCCAAATCTTGGCTATTGTGAACAGTGCTGCAATAATCATACAGGTGTGTGTGTGTCTTTGTATATTGGTTCCTGTTGTTCAGAGTAGATGCCTAGGATTTGTATGGCCAGTTCATAGGAGAGGTCGATATTTAGCTTTCTGAGGTACCTCCAGACTGCTTTCAAAAGTAGTTGTATTATTTTACATTCCCACCAGCAATGCAGTAATGTTTCTCTTTCTTTGCATTCCTTCCAGCATTTGTCATTGGCTGAATTTAGGATGGGGGCCATTCTGACTGGAGTAAGGTGGTATCTCAGAGTTGTTTTTATTTGCATTTCCTTCTAGCCAGGGATTATGAACATTTCCTCATGTGTTTCTTTGCTTTTTTTTTATCTCTTCTTCTGAGAACTCTCTTTAGCTCCTTTAAACATTTCAAGATTGGTTTGTTAGATTTGTGAAGGGTTAGTTTCTTGAGTTCACCATATATAATGGATATTAGACCCTTGTCTGATATAGTTCTGGTAAATATTTTCCCAATTATTTGGCTTTCTTTCTAGTTTGGTTGCTATTTTTTATCTGTGCAGAAGCTTTTCATTTTAAGTTAGTCCCATCGAGTCATTCTCAAATTTGTTATGACCCTGGGCATCTGTTCTGGAAGTTCCTGCCTGTGCCTATAAGTTCAAGTGTCTCTAATACTCAGTCCTGCAGTAGTTTCAGAATTTCAGGCTTGATGTTAAGGTCTTTAATCCATTTTGAGTTGATGTTAGTGCATTGAGATAGGCTAGGATCCACTTTTAGTTTTGTTCATGTAGCCAGTTTTCCCAACACCAGTACTTGAAGAGGTTATACTACTTCCACTGTATGTCTTTGGCTCCTTTGTCAAATATCAACTGACTGTCCATATGTGGCTATATTTCTGGGCCCTCTAACATGTCTCATTGATTTTTGGGTCTCTTTTTGGGCCAGTACCAAGTTGTCTTTGTTATTATGGCTCTATATTATAGCTTGAAGTCCTGTATCATGGTCCCTTCTGCATTCTTTCTTTTGCCTAAAATTGTTTTGGCTATGCTAGGTCTTTTGTTCCATATGAATTTTTGGACGAATTTCTCTGTTTCAGAAAAGTAGGTCACTGGAATTTTAAGGGAATGCATTGAATGTGTTTATTAATTTTGTCAGTGTGGCCATTTTCACTATATTAATTCTGCCTATCCAGGAACATGGGAAGTCTTTCCATTTCCTGGTATCCTCTATGATTCCTTTTTTTCGGCTTTTATATTTTTCATGAAATAGACCCCTTACATCTTTGGTTAGTTTAATTACTAGATACTTATTTTTATTATGAATGGGGTTGCTTCCTTGAATTCAATTTCTGCTTGTACATTGTTAGTGTGCAGAAAGGCGACTGATTTTTGTGTGTTAATTTTGTATCCTGTTACATTGCCAAATTTGTTCATAAGCTCTAAGGGTTTGGGGCTGGAGCTTTAGGGATCGTTTATTTATAACATAATGCCATCTGCAAAAAGAGAGAGTTTATCTTCTTCCTCTCCTGTGTGGATCCCTTTAATGTCTTTTTCTTGCCTTATTGCTCTGGCTAAGAATTCCAAAACTATATTGAAGAGGAGTGGAGAGAGTGAGCATCCTTGTCTTGTTGCCGTTTTTAGGGGAATTGGTTGTAGTTTTTCCCCATTAAGTATAATATTGGCCTTTGATCTGCCATGTAAGGCTTTCATTGATTTATCAAATGTTCCATCTATTCCTATTTTTTCCAGATCTTTTAACATGGATGAGTGCTGAATTTTATCAAAAACTTCTCTGCATCAATGTTGATAATCATGTGGTTCTTGACCTTGGATCTGTTGATGTGATGGATTACATTTATTGACGTCCATATGTTAAACCATCCCTGCATCTCTGGGATGAAACCTACTTGGTTATAATGTATGATTTTTTTGTTATGTTTCTGGATTCTGTTGGCTGAAATTTTATTGAGGAGCATTGCATCTGTCTTAATCAAAGAGATTGGTGTGTAGTTCTTTTTTGTTGTGTCTTTGCCTGGTTTGGGTGTGAAGGTGATATTGCCTTCATAGAATGAGTTTGGGATTACTCCCTATGTTTCTATTTCTCTGAAGAGCTTGAGGAGTATGGTTATTAGTTCCTCTTTAAAGGCCTTATAGAATTCCTTAGTGAATCCATCAGGTCCTGGGCTTTTCTTTTCAGGAGACTTCTGATTACTTCTATTATCTCATTGTAGGTTATTGAAATGTTTAATTGATGTATTTTTCTTGGTTCTGTTTGGGCAAATTTATTTCTATTTTTCAGGCAGGAAAAGCATTTATTTACCAAACTGCTGCCCCCACCATGCATGTTGGAAAAGCATGGGTGAAAAGAAAGGGGGTTGACCTACCTCTAGTCCAGGACTTATCTAGGCCAGGGACAGGAATAGGTGTGGCCAGGTGGGGGAAATGTGTGGCCACACTGGATCTAGATGTGCCCTCAGGGTCTGCTACCCTCCTAAGATCAGATGGAGGCATGTGACTATAGGTGTCCCAGGATGTGACCTAGCAAGAGAGGAAGGTTACTGCTTCCAGGTCTACCAGTTACCTATGTAACAGATCCTAGGCTCAAACTTAGCCAAGGGGGAGGAAGGTCACCCTGTTAGACCTTATATTCCAGCCTTTGGATAATTATGAAAAAGGGTGAAGTTTCTCTCTGGCTACTTCCTGTTTTCACAGGTGTCAACAGTAGAGGGAAAAGGCTGACATATGGTCCCCTCTAGGAGAAGGCAGCAGGAAACAGCTGTCACTTGGGCATTGAGTGCTTAAATGAAGTCTAGAGGAGGTAAGTCTCTTGGATGAAGTCTGGAGAAGACTCAGGCATTGAGGGACTGAAAAGAATACTAGAGAGAAAAAAATGGCAAGAGGAAGGAATTGGGGCTGAAAATGTTGGTACAAATGTCGCTAGCTATTTCTGACATCTGGTTACTAGGTAGAGAATAAGTCAGTGACAAAGGCAAGAATATAAATTCCTTTCCAGTTGAAAGTTAGACAGGTATGGACATTACATGGGAAGACTTCTTACTTCTATTGACCTCTCGGTTCTGGTTAATTTTGTAAAGGCAGGCACAAAGTGGCTGATGTGATATCATCTCCTCTTACTCCTTTCCATTTTTCCTTGTTGCCCAGACTGGCTGAGCCTAGGTGCTCATGGCTGGGATGGTTTGTCCCAGTTGATATTCAAGGAGGTTTGAACTCAAGGCCTGAGCACTGTCCCTGAGCACTTCTGCTCAAGGATAGCAATCTACAACTTAGAGTTATAGTAACACTTGCAGTGTTTGCTGGTTAGAGATAAGAGGTTTGAGCAAATGCTTCCCGCCTGTCTGTTTGAAGGTTAGTTGGGAAATGGAGTCTGAGGGATTTTTTAGCCCGGGCTGGCTTTGAACTGCAATCTTTGCCACAAAATCCCTTTGTTATTTCCAATTTATGCAACAAGGAGATCAAATAGAATAAGTAGAGCTTACCTGATCCTTATCAAGAACTGGCCAAATATTCTGCAATGATAAAACTCATTAGATGTGAGACTCTTAGCATAGATATGCACAATATTTGAGAATCATGTAGTCAATAGTAGAACACAACACAAAACAGAAAAGGCAAAATGCAAAACCTAAATTTTTTGACAACATTGTTTAGACATCTTTGCTAACAAAGCACCTCAGATGGTTGGGCCTCAGTTACCAGGATCTGTGAAAAGAGCAACTTGTTAGCAAGGCACATTAGAATAGATGGGTGGAGGAGTAGTATGCTTGGTGGAAGGGTAAGTGTTGGATGGGGCCAAAACCTTAACCCACCATGTGGCAAAGATGGCGAACTCAAGATGGCGAATATCTGAAAAAATGCAAAGAAAGCCAGAACAAAAAATCAAGCCTAGTTTCACAAGCCTTTGAGAGGGAACATAGAGGGGTTCCCCAGGACCATGCCCATGTGGCATTCTTCAGGATACAATACAAAAAGCTGTAGAAAAGCAAGGGAGAGATATAGAAATTTGGACATGAATAGCAGAGATCAAAGAGAGCCTGAAAATAAACAGACTTCTGACCACGTACCTTTGCAGAGGCAAAAATTGTCTATATCTGATAACAGCATTAAAACAATAGGTGCTCTCGCTATCCAGGGAGCACAGGAAGCATTTCAGAGGGGTTTCACGGCTCGGGCATGACTCACAGCACCCCAGTAAATGTTTAGGAGAGTCAGTCGGGTGAATGAAGGAGAGCTGAACAGGCAGAAGTGGAGTTCCGACTTGCCCCAGAGCCCTCTAGAGAGAAATGGCCAAGCCCCCCAAACCAAGCATCCTCAGCTTTGGAGGTGACCAGCCTTTCAGCTAAAAGCCGTAGGAGCTCTCTGGAATGGCACCACACCTGCACAGAGATTGAACAACAGAGATACGCAGAGAGTAGTTTCACTCATCAGACTGGAGAAGTGGTGTGGACGTGGATGTGAAGGCCAGCAATGGTATTGGTGAAAAGTCTCAAGGTAGTTTGGTTCACAGAAAAGTGGTGGTTAGGAAATTCTAACATTTCCTACTCAAAAATCCAATCCGAATCATGGCACCATATATCAGGTATATTAAATAGGTAGGATTCTTTAGGTAGCCAATGAAGAGTACACCACATGCTATTAAGGCAGGAAAAGATGTTTGTTTACCGAGCTGCTGCCCCAACCATACATGGTAGAGAAGCATGGCTGAAAAGGAAAGGGGGGAATAGAAATTTGTATGTCTGTAGAAATTCATCCCTCTCTGCTAGGTTTTCCTTCCTTTGTGAGTAGAGTCTGGAATTACTTCTTTGTGATTGTTTGGATGTTTTTTGTAATTTTCCTGTGGTATCTCTGATATTATTGATTTGGATGTCCTCTCTTACTTTGTTAGTTACTCTTGCCAGTGGTCCCTCACTACTGAGGGACTATTTTATATTGACTATTTTTTAAAAAGAGTTTTTGTTTTATTAATTTTATTTATAATTTTCTTAGTGTCTACCTCATTAATTTCAGGTCTTATTTCGGTTATCTCTTTCTGTCTAGCAACTTTAGGTTCAAATTTTTCTTGTTTCTCTAGCAGTTTTAGTTGCATCATAAGATTGTTTACTTGGTCTTTGTTTTTTTTTCTTTTTTTTTGGGGGGGGGAGAGGAGTCCAGGCATGGGGCCTGAACTCTGGTCCTGGGTGCTGTCCCTCAGCTCTTCAGCTCAAGGCTACCGCGCTACCACTTGAACCACAGCGCTACTTCCAGCTTTTATCTTTTGGCTTATGTGGTGCTAAGGAATCGAATCCAGGGCCTCATGCATGCAAGGCAAGTGTTCTACCACTGAGCCACTTTCCCAGCCAGGTCTTTGTTTTCTTGATGTGTGCACTGAGAGCAATAAATTTGCTCCCCAGGACTGCTTTTGCTTTGTCAAATAGATTTCTTTGTGATGATTCTTCATTTTCTTTGAATTGTAGGAAGTTTTAAACTTCTTCTTTAATTTCTTCTGTGACCCATGTATTGTTCAATTGAGTGCTGTTTAATTTCGATGTGCTTAAGTTTTTCTACTTTATGCCTTATAATTGAAAACTAGTTTGATTTCACTATGGTCAGATAGAATACAGGGTATTATGTCGATCCTCTTGTATTTGTTTAAATTCCTTGTATGGACTAATAAATGATCTATTTGAGAAAAAGTTAGGGGGTTGGCAAGAATAAGACCATGCTGGTTTGAATGCTTGTAATTCCAACTACTCAGGAGGCTCAGATCTGTGTATTCAGTTTCAAAACCAGTCCAGGCAGGAAAGTTCATGAAGCTTTTCTGGGGTTGGTCAGCACCACACCCTGCCTCAAGTCTGGGGTTGTTCATCCCTTTTGCCACGATGGGCTGGGCTGGGCTGCTTATGCAAACCAGTATAGAGAAGCTCTGCACCCCACTATGGGTCCGGAGTTGTTCACTGCTGCTGTCAATGCTGCTGCTGCTTCCACAGCTGCTTTCACTGCCCCAGATTCTGCCACTGCCCCAGGATCAGCTGGGCCACTTATACAAGCCAGGAACCCCACCACGAATCAGGTGTTAACCACTGGTGCTCCCTAGGTCTACACTTGGATGCTTATGTGGGCCTGTATGGAGAGGCACAAACCACCACTGGTCTGGAGTTGTTCACTGCAGCTGTACCCTCTCCATTCACTGCTGCTGCCCCGGGCTGGTCTGGGCTGTTCCTGTGGGCTAGTGCCAAGAGGCATTGTGCCCGGAGTCTAAGTGGTTTGCCACCACTGCCAGCTCCTGCTGCTTCTGCAGGTTAGGCTAGGCTGTTTACACCAGTAGGACAGAGGTGCCATGTTGCCAGTCTAGAGTCATTCGCCACTGCTGACAGCTGTTGCCTCTTCTGACTGGATTGGGCTGCTTGTACCAGCTAGGAAGAGGTGTCATGCCAAGGAGGGTGAGGGGAGTTTTCGGGCAGGTTCTGCCTTCTGAGATTTCTGATTGTATTCTCTAGGTTGACACCACCACTTGGGAGTCTTCTGGGAGCCTTGGAATGCATGTGAGAGTGTGGTCCTCAGAGGGTACAGAGCCTCGCCACTTAAGCAGCCTGGCACTCGAAGCCCCACTACTTAAGCTGCTTAGTGTGGAGCCCCATCGCCAACAAGGGGTGGGGGAAGTGTCTTCCCACTTTACTGTCTGTAGGATTTTCCCTTTTCTTTTTTCACTTCCTGTATCTCTCTGAGTAATTGCCTTTTTTGTGGGTCACTTGGAGAAACAGAGCATTGAAATCCAAACTCTGTATTTGGTTGGAGAGAGCTGTGGACTTTCCCTGCTGTTCCATCACCATCTTGGCTCCTCCCCTTCAGGTGGAGATTTTCATAGGCAGCTGGTGGGCCTTGATTACCAAAGGATATGTACATAAAAAATATGTTGTAATGCCTGCAGACTGTAGTTAGACATTTCTGTTAATATAACCTTCCCAAGTTTAGGAACAAAAGGGGGTGGTCAACACTAAAGTATTTCAAAGGGATTAATCCTTTAACAGAGGCTACATCTTGCTCGGAGAGCAAAGTGTAGTAGGCTTACCTACCCATGGCCAGTCTCTGTATTTAATTTAGTTAAAGTTTCCTTTAAAGTCATATGAATTCTTTCTAGTGCCTTGAACTCTGAGGTCTATAAATGGATTGTAACTTCCAATTTAATCCTAGGGCATTAGTTAATAATTTAGAACTTGGACAATGAGTACAGGGGCATCTTGGGACCCCAAAGCTAATGTAAGCCAAATCAAAGAATTATTACACACCTCAGCTCAGCCTGAAAAAGTGTCCTCTATTTCTAACAGATACCAATACACATACTTTCCATGCTTTACTTCTGTGAAGTCCACTTTACCAAATTCACCATCTGAGGTTCCTCATATATGAATTCTTTCCATAGGTTCCAGCTTTTCAGCATTTACCTGTTGGAAATTACCTACATGCATTACAAAGGATTGTCAGGCTGAGGCCCAAATGGTTTTCAGAACAGTTTTAGGCAGTGGCCTCAGGCAATTTACCTGGGTGAAAATATCTAAAGGTAAACTGAGAAAGCTTGAGCCTGTATGCTTTTTTGACAAGTTCAGTGTCAACATTTGCACACTTATTACCACTGTTTTGGCTTCTTCCTTTAACCTTAATGACCAGTAACTCTAGAGACCCCACATGTTTTAGAGTGGTCTCCTAAGCTACTTGCTCAGCTCAGATATTTCCCTGTATCTTAGGGTCTCTAGTTTCTTTACCTCCTGTATAGTACTCTGAACCCTGGATATGTCTTCCATTTTATTCTCCTCCTTTTCTCTCAAACTTGCTTTCATGATCCCACTCTCCTTCTCAATGTGCTCCTTAACCTGTTAGTGTTTTGAGAGGGTCACAGGAGAGTTCCTTTGACAGGCCAGCTGCTTCTCCTTCTCACACCTTTGCTTGCCCTTCTGCTCCTCCCTTAAGTTCACAATGGTGCTTTTGAGAGGTATTTTTTCCCACCTCCACCTGTTCCATTGGGACATGATCCTTCTGCATTATATTTATGGTGAAAATCTCAGCAATCTTTTTGGCATTTTATTCTTTCTAGTTTTCCACTTCAGTGTATTTTTGTGACAGATCTTCCAACTGTTTGTTTAGCTCTTCTGTTTTTCTTCCTAATGCTCTTTCCCTTTCCCCGGCATTCTATATCAGAGCATGTGACCCTTTAACTTTTTCTGAATAGTAGCAATCTCTTTCTTGAACCTCATACTTTCCTGTTCACTTTTCTTGGCCTCATTTTCTATGACACAGCACTTCCCAGTCTTCTCTGCCAAAAACCCTTTCCTTCTTTCTCTGTTGCTTTGAATTTCAGGTGACCGTCTTCAAAGCTTATAATCAACATATACTTCAGCCTAATACATTCTTATAGCAGGTCCAGCTCCTTTTTCATGGCCATGATTTCTTAATACAGCATCAGCATCTCTTTTTGGCCTCACTTGTTGTTAGCAAGGATGGCAGCATTGCTGTCCTCGGCTGCTGTTGGCCTCTGTGGTCCCCTAATTTGCCTCATGTTCACCCAGGCTAATGTACTTGAATTTCATTTGATTTTGAGTGTTTTCTAGTTTCCTTTTGAGGATGTTCTTCTCATTTTTGACTCTCACCAGTTTCTAATTTATATCTTCAAATCTTTTTCACGTCAAATAATTCTCTCTGTTTTCTCCAATGTGGTCTTCTATGTGCTTTTAATGTCTTGGTTGGTTTTGACTGGCATATATTGGAGATTCAGTCTTTAATAAGACTATATTTTGAGATAGAAAGGTGTGAATTTTTTCTTTGCCACATTTCTTAAGTTCAGGGGGCTGCTTTTTTAATTGAACATAGTTGGAATTCAGAGCCCCAAGCCCTTTGCATGTTTCTCAGAGATATGAACACAGTTTTCAGGTGGTTAATGTGATTACTTAACCTGTCATTTTCTATCTTTCTCCTCCTTGGATATTCCTTTTCCCAGTGTCCATTTTGTTTGCAATAAGCACACTGAGGTAGTCCTAGTGGTTTCCTATTGCCATTTGCAAATGAATTCTACTGTCTTTGCCAAGGGTTTCTTGATCCCTATTCTAGTGCTTCTACCAAAACGCAAACCCCCTTCTTAGACTTTTTTCCAGGGTATCTCTGTTAACAAACACCCTCTGGGCAACCACTTCCAACTTAGAATACACGTTTCCCTCAAAACCTTCTAACTTTTGAAGCTTTCTTCTAATATCTTAGGCTGACTGGGTAACAAAGGCCATATTTAGTGCTCTTTGATTCCCCAGGGCTTCAAGATCTATAGGCCTAGAGGTCCTATAGGCTTCTGGGAGAAGTATCAGAAAAGCACTAGGGTACTCACTGGGAAACTGTACCATCTCACCCACCTTAGATTGATGACTTAGCTTTTTAGCCACTGCGGTATCCCTGCTAACAGAACCTATCTCTAATGAAATAATGAGTCTCCATTTTCTGAAAAGGATGGATTTTGCTGTTTCAAGTTATACAGGTCACTAGTTGTAAAGGGAACATATATTAGAAAGGGAGCTTGCCCACCATCTCCTCCATGTTACTCTCTGAAAGGCAATAAGGGTACCATACCACATTGTACCACCTCAGACTGGTACTAGTAACCACTTTTGGTATGGGATGACTTAAAATTAGATGTGCTGATGGCAAATAATAGGAGAGACATTACGTCCGTGCATCTTCCTCTGAGGGATCTGTAAACCTTGGGGAGAATATTTTTTTGGATATGAAAACTTTAGGCCTTGTTCTCCCAGCCTGAGAAAAGGAGTGAACAGATTTTCATACAGGACACAGAACTATCAGCATACACACAGAGACCAATAGCCACAGACACTTAACCCACATTCCCAACACCTCTCAATGTTGACCTCTACAGGAGGTCCCAGATGACAGAGAGAAGGTCCCAGATTGCCTCTTGAAGAGGCTATAGATGGTCTTTGGAGGATGTCACATATGTCCTTCCAAGGAGGCCCTAAAAGACCTCTCATGGAGGTTACAGATGGCTTCCCAAGAAAGTGTTAGATGACCTCCAAAGGAAATCCCAGATGTCCTCTCAATGAGGGTGAGATTACCTCTTGAGTACTTCCCAGATGGCCACTCACGGATGCCACATATGAACTCCAGAGGAGGTTCCAGATATCCCTCTTGAGAAAGGCACAGATGACCTCCAAAGAAGGTCCTATATGGCATCTCAAGGAAGTCCCAGATGATGTCTCAAGACGGTCAAAGATTTCTCATCAAGATTACCCAAAATGACCACTCAAAGATGCTCCAGAGGACCTCAGGAGGTGTGCTCGATTGCTTCTTAAGAAAGCCCCAATGACGACTTTTGAAGAGGTCTCAGGTGGCCTCCTGAGGAAGCCCCAGATAACCTCTGGAGAAAGTCCAAGATGGCCCCTGGAGAAGGCCGCAGATGACTACCAGGGTAGGTCTCAGATGGCTTCTCAAGGAAGTCGCAGATGTACTCTTGATGAGGTTCTAGATGGCTTCCCTTTTAAGCCCTACATGACCTCTCAAGGAGGTTCCAGATGGCTTCCCAAGGAAGCCCTACAAGGCTTCTCAAAGAGTTCCCAGAGGCCTCCACCGGGGGTCCTCAACAAAGGCTGGCAAGCTTGCCCAGATGTATCCCTAGATGTTCCTAAATGGCTTTTGGCCATGTTGGTCCTCTGGAGACAAACAGTTCAGGTAGATTCTCAACCCTGAGTGCTGACACTCTCACCTATGGGGATTTTTCCCTGGGGCCAAGGCCTGATGCCATCCGAATGGATTATATCAATGGGGTCTCCAAAAATTAGGACCTCTATAGTTCAAGAGAATCCATCGAGGCACATTTATGGTAATAAATATTCTCCAAAACATCAACCCCCAAAATTATGATATCCAAAGCTCCAAACATCGAAGGGCAAGCTTTTTTTCACCCTACCCTTTGTCTATCCTTCACAGTCCTATACTTGTTCCGAATCTTTCCCTTTTTCTCATCTACCAGTTCCTTCTTATCTTAAGGCCTCTCCACTCTCCACAGGCCTGAACTGCTTTTCCTGGGTCGTCAGTTGCCATCCTTCACCTACTGCCCTCCCACAACATCCTCTTCTCCCAGGTCTTTCCCCTTTTGCTATCATACCATTTTTTCCTTCCAGGACTTTTCACTTTTTCTCTCCTCTTCTAAAGCTCTGAACAAGCAGCCTGTATAAATTCTGTACCCCTTCTCCACTCCAACTGCCTAACAGTTTTCAACTGTCACATCTCAAACTTCCCACAGCCCAATCACTTCTTATCAGCTCAACACGTGGAGATTAATGACCAGCCCCTCCCACAGAGTGCCCCACTTTCTTTGGTGGCATACTTTTCCTCTCCAGCTTAACAGAAGATGGGGCCATGCTGATTATCAGACCCAATATATTATCTGGGCCCTGCTGATTATTACAGTATGTTCCTTGTGAACTAGTAGCAATTGAAATTGGAAATTTGATTGTGATATTACAATCTCGTTGTGACATCACAAACCCATTTTGACATCAGCAGCAGCACGACAACACAAAGCTATTGTCACAACATTGTCATTGTGACATCATGATTCCATTGTGACATCTCAAATCTATTATGACCTCTTCACTCCTTTGAAAATGCACATGCCCTTTTCAACATCACAATCCGTTTGTGTACCCATACCCTTGTTAAGTAATGACAATTGATACCAGACATGCCACTATAACATCAAAAAGTGTTTGTGACATCCTTAACAGTGTGGCATCCCTTTTTCATTATGAGAACATCAGCTCATTGTGACATCACCAAACAATGACATAGCGCATTATGACAACAATTCTCATTGTAACATCATAGACACATTCTGAATGCCTATTCTGTGATTTCATTGCATTTCAGATGTGGCATGAGAGTTGATATTAGAAACACACTTTTGTGCCTACATAACCATTTTGACATCATAATCACTTTGTGACATCACAGTGCCATTGTGATATAACTAAGACAATGTGATATCACAAACCTTTCCTGTCCTCATAAGTTTTGTGACATGCTGACATTGTGATATCTTAAACCTTTTGCCCTCATAATTTATTTTCAACCTATTTCATGTATGACATGAGATACCTGAAATACACTGATATCATGACCATTGTGATTACACACTGACAGATGTCATGATCATCATGTCACATTGTGACATCACAAAAGGTTTTGATGTCACATTTAGTTTCTGATGCCCTACAGGTAAGGGGTCACCGTAGGTTTATGATGTCACAATTGGTTGGTGATATCCAAATGGCATAAAGGATTCCCTTTGTCATGAAATCACAGAGAATATGAGTTCACAAACGGACTGTGGTTTCTCCAAAGGCAGGTGTTGTCACAAGTGTGATGAAATCCTAGGAGGATTGTGATATCACAGTGTGACACAATGTTCATGATGTCTGTCATATAATGTCATAATGATCATGATGTCACAGTGGATTTCTGATATCATAACTGAAATATTATAAGGTTGAAAGCAGATTACAAGCTCATAAAGGGCTTAAAACATCACAATTGTAGCATGTCTCAAGACTTATGAGGAGAGGGTAGGTTTGTGATGTCACAGTGTTTTAGTGATATCTCCATGGCACTGTGATGTCACAAAGTTATTATGATGCCATATATTTATGAAATCACAATGGTTTTCTGATATCAACTCAGATGCTACTTTTGAAATAGAATGAAATAAGAGAATAGGCATTTACAATGTGTCTATAACATCACAATTACAATATAATATCATAATGCTATGAGGTCATTGTAAATTGATGTTGTTTCAAGGAGGTAATGATGTCATAATGAATATGTGTGGTCACACTGGTGATGGGGTCACAATGGGTTTGTGATGTTACAACGGCATAGATGAATTCAATTGTCATGTGTTCACAAGGAGGATATGGGTACACATAGGGACTGTGATGTCACAAATGCCATGTGTGTTTTCAAAGGTACTTAGGGGTCATGATTGCTTTATAATATACAGTTGTGATGAGGTAACAGTGGGTTTTTGATGTCATGATGACTTTGTAATATCTCAATCACATGTCCAATTTCAATTGTTAGTATTTCACAATGTGCATAAAGTTCACAGAATGAGCTTGAAGTCCTAATGGAGATGCATTTTTAAAAATGTTATGAGGTCATATTAGGCTTGTGAATACACAATGGGACAGTGGTATCACCTTGGCAATATCAACTCACTACATTATGTCAAAATATTGTTTTTTATGTCACAATTAGTTGATGATGCACATTGGTGATGAAATCACAAAAGATTGGTGATGTCACAATGTGTTGGGTATGTCACAATGACATGATGGTTCTTAATTGTCTTTAACTTACAATGAGTATATGAGTTCACAAAGGAACTGTGGTTTCTCTGAAAGTATGTTTTGTCACAAATATATTGAAATCCTAAAGGGTTTGTGACATCAGAATTTGGCACAATGGTTATGATATCTGGCAGTGTGATATCACCATGATCATGATGTCACTGAGAATTTGTGATATCAAATGTCATATGTGAAATCTAATGAGGTCGACAACAGATTATGAGGACAAAAAAGCCTAAAGTATCAGAATTGCAGCATGTCACAAAAGTTATGATGACAGGATGGGTTTGTGATGTCACAGTGGGTTAGTGATATCACAATAGCAACGTGATGTACAAAGGGATTGTGATGTCACATTGGTTAGGAGTTCACGATTTGTTTATGATATCAATCTACAGGCCACATCTGAATTAGAATGAAATCAGAAAAGGCATTCATAATGTGTCTATGATGTCACAATGACAATGTGACGTAATTCTATCATATCATTTTAGTTTTGTGATTTCTCAATGAGCAGTTGGTGTCACAACTTCAATGTGATGTAACAATTGTGATGATCTCTCCAACTGTTTTTGATGTTAAAATGTCATGTATGATTCTCAATTGTTAATATTTCACAGTGGGGATTTGGGTACACAAAGGGACTGTGATGTCACAAAGCTATGTATTTTTTCAAAGGTTATAAGAGGTCATAATAGATTTGGGATGTCACAATGTGACCCTGGTGTCAAAACAGCAATGTGATGTCACAATGGGCTTGTGATGTCACAGTGGTGAATGAGATCACAATGGGTTAGGTATGTCACAAGTTTGTAATATCACAATCATTTGTCCAATTTCAATTGTTACTAGTTCACCATGATGACACTGTAATAACCAACAGTGCCCCTATAATACGGGAAATGATAGTCACCATGGCCTCCTGGTCTGGTCCACCAGAGAGGGGACTGCCAGCCACTGGAGGGGGAAGAACATGCTGCTGAAGGCAATAGGTTGTCAAGCCCCACATGGTGAGCTGCCAAGAAGTGCTTGGGCATGGACATTGGGAAATGATGATTGAAAACTGTTAGGCAGGAACTATTTTCCAGTGGGGGAATGGTACAGCCTATATGTAGGCTGCATGTTCAGAGCAACAGAAGAGGAGACAAAGGGGAAAGTCCTGGAAGGAAAGAAGTGATGAGACTGCAGGAGGGTAAAGACCTGGAAAAAGAAGAAATTGAGGGAGAGCAGGTGGTGAAGGACGGCAACTTTCTACCTGGACAGGGCAGGGGAGGTCTGTCAAGAGTAGAGCAGCCTGAAGAAAAGAAGGGAATGGTTGAAGGAAAAAACAAAAAGATCTGAAAGGTAGGACAGGTCTGGAGAGAAAGAGTATGAAGAGAAAGGAAAAAGCCATGTCCTTTGAAGAATAGAGCTTTGGAGTTCATTATTTTGGGGGCTGGTTGTTGCAGACCAGCTAACTAATGGCTGGGTTGATCTTGGGAGGTCTGAGGGTTCATGGTCGAGGCTACATTTAACTCTGGGCATCCAGCCCAGGTCAAGGTAGTTGCTTGTTACAAAATTTATAAGGACAAGACACGTTTGTGATGTTACATTGCATTAATAATATCTCAATGTCAACATGAGTTCACAAAGGGATTGTAATATCACAATGGTGATGTGGTCACAATAGGTTTCTGAAATCAACCTACATGCCACATTTGAGATAGAATGAAATTACAGAATAGGCAATAACATTGTCTCTATGACTTGCAAATGAAAATGTGATGTCATAATGCTACGATGTCATTGATATTTTGGGATGTCACAATGGGCTGTTGGTATCATTACAACGTGATCTCACTCTGGAGATGATGTCACAAAGCGTTTGTAATGGTACACTGGCATGCCTGATGTCAGTTTTCCTTTGTTGGCAATGAGATTATGGTTACCCAAATGGACTGCGATGTCACAAACACCTTTTCCAAAGGGGCTAAGAGGTCACAACAGGTTTGGGATGTCACAAGGTGATTGTGATATCACTGTGGTAATGTGATGTCACAATGAATTTGTAATATCACCATTACATGTCCAATTTCATTCTACTAGATCACAATGAAGATACGAGTTCAAATAAGGAGCTAGAAGTCAGAAAGGCCATGAAATTTGTAAAATTAAAGGAAATAATAGGTTGGTGAAAATACAATGGTGAAAATCCCATTGGCAATGTGATGTTACCATTACATGAGGTAGTGTTTTTTTGAAGTCACAAATAGTTGGTGGTGCCATACAGGCGAGGAGGTCAAATAGGTTTGTGATTTCACAATGGGATGGTGATGTCACAATCTCATGACAGATCTCTGACAAAGAATATATAAGTTCACAAGGGTTAATGATGTATCCAAAGGAATATGTTGGCACGTTTAATGACTTGTAACAGGTTTGTGATGTCACAACGTGACTCAGTGGTCATGACCTCTGGCAGTGTGATGTCACAGTGGTCATGATGTCACAGTGTACTTCTGATATCACATGTCATACCTGAAGTATTATGAGTTAAACAATTTATGAACTCAAAGAGGTCAAAGATATCACAGCATGTCAAAAAATGTGTGAGGATAGGACAGTTTTGTGATGTCACAGTTGGTTAGAGATATCATAATGCCAATATGGTGTCATCAAGGCATTGTGATGTCATAATGGTTATGTGGTCACAATGTATTTCTGACATCAACTCACCTGCCACATTTGAAATAGAATGAATTTACAGAATAGGCATTCCAAGGTATCTGTGACATCACAATGATATTTTGATGTCATAATGCTATGATGTCATTGTTGTTTTATGATGTCATGATGGGCTGATGTTGTCAAAATGACAATGTGATGTTACACTGTTGATGATGTCATAGTTTTGTGATGATAAATTGGCGTCTGATCTCAATTATTAGCTCAAAATGATATGGGTACACAAAGACCTGTGATGTCACAAAGGCAATGCTTTTCTCAAAGCTTTTGAGGTCATAATAGGTTTGGGATGTCACAATGTTATCATGGTAGCACAATGGCAATGTGATAACACAATGAGTTTGTGATGTCACCGCGGTGATGAGGTCACAATGGGTTAGTGATGTCTCATCAAGTTTGTAATATAACAATGACATATATAATTTCAATTTCTTCTAATTCACTATGAGTATACTGTAATAACCAGTGGGGCCAGAATTATCTGTGGGAGCTGATTATCATTTTAAATTATTCACCTGGCCCCCTGGAGAGTGTGGGGAATGCTGCCAAAGGTAGTGGTATCAAACTTCACATGGTGAGCTGTCAGGAAGTGATTGAGCATTGGGCAGTTTGGGAAGTGATGTTTGAAAACTGCTAGGCAGGAGACCCATTGGAGTGAGGAGGGGTACACCCTATATACATAGGTTGCCTTTTCAGAGCATTGGAAGGGGAGATAAAAATGGGAGCTACCCGGATGGAAGAAAGTGGTAAGACAGCAGGAAGGTGATAAAAGAGGAAGTAGAGGGAGAGCAGAAGTTTGGCAAGTGGTCACTGGGGCAGAGTAAGGCGGGCCTGTGGAGAGTGGAGTGGCTTGAAGAGAAGGAAGTGGTGGAAGGGAAAAAGGGAAAGACCTAGAAGGAAGGACAGGTCTGTAGTGAAGGAGAGAGGAATGAAAAAGTAAAAAGCCTTGCCAATTGAGGTTTGGAGCTTTGGAGATGATAAGTTTTTGGCTGTTGGTTTGCAGACCAAATAAAAAAGGGTGCCCATTAGAGATCCTGAGGTTTGGTGATCAAGGGTGCTCTTGGACCTTGGTATCAAGTCCAGGATAAGGTAATCACAGTCCCCTTTGTAGTGTAAAATGGTTTATTATATTAAATGTGACTCGATGGTTTTTCTCCTTGCCTTAGAGGTCGTAAGTACACGAGTTCACAGAAAAAGCTTGAAGTCTCCAAGGCCATGAATTTTCTAAGATGTGATGTGCCATAATAGGTTTGTAAAAACACAATGGGACAGTGATATCAGAACGGCAGTATCACAATATCATGTCAAAATAATGCTTTGATACCACAATTAGTTGTTGATGCCATTCTTGTGATGAAGTCACAATAAGTTTGTGATGTCACCATGGGTTTATGATGTCAGATTGGCATGGCAGATCTCAATTGTCATTAAATGGCAATGAATATATATGTTCTAAAAGGGACTGTAATGTCTCCAAAAGCATGTGTTGTCATAAATGTGATGCCATTCTAACAGTTTTGTGATTTCACAATGTGACACAATGGTCATGACATCTGGCAGTATGATGTCACAGGGGATTTCTGATATCACATGTAATACCAGAAATATGAGATTGAAAACCGATTATGACCTCACAAAGGGCCAATATATGACAATGGCAGCATGTCACAAAACTTATAAGGACAGGACTGATTTGTGATGGCACAGCATGTTAATGATATCACAATGCCAATGTGATGTCACAAAGGATTGTGATAACACAATGGTTATATGGTCAAAATGGGTTTCTGGAATAGAATTTATTCTTAGAATAGTCCTTCACACTGTTACATCTGTAATGTAACAATGTCACTGTGATTTATAATGCTATAATACCATTATCGTTTAGTGATGTTAAAATAAACTGATGGTGTCAGAATGACAATTTGCTGTCACTGCTGATTTATGATGTTACAATGGTTATTAGGTCACATTTATTTCTGATATCAACACGCATGTCAAACTTGAAACAAAATGAAAAATTTGGGCGCCAGTGGCTCACACCTGTAATCCTAGCTACTCAGGAGGCTTTGATCTCAAGATAACAGTTCAAAGTAAGCTCAGGCAGAAAAGTCCATGAGACTCTTATATCCAATAAAAACCACTAGAAAACTGGAAGTGGTGCTGTGGCTCAAGCGATAGAGTGCTCTCCTAGAGCTAAAGAGCAAGGACAGCACCCAAGCTCAGATTTCAAGCTCAACGACCCCACACACACAAAAACGATTAAAAACAGGCATTCACAATCTGTCCATAAAATCACAATGAAAATGTGATTTCATAATGCTATCTTTTCATTGTAGTTTTGGGATGTCAAAAATAGTTGATGCTTTCATAATGAGAATGTTATGTCACACTGGTGATGTAACAAAGTGTTCGTTATGTTAATATGGCATGTCTGACATCAATTATCAGTTCATAATGAGGGTATTGTTACAAAAAAGGGATTGTGATGTCACAAAGGCCATGTGTTTTTTCAAAGGTGCTAAGAGGTCCTAATAGGTTTGGGATGTCACAATGTGATGGTGATGTCAAAAGGCAATGAAAGCTCATTGTGATGTCACATTGGTGATGAAATCAAATAGATTTGTGAAGTCACACCTCAAAATCACATGTCCAATTTCAGTTGCTACTATTTCTCAATGAGGATATGAGGTCACAGAAGAAGAGTGAAGTATAAAAGGCCATGAATTCTCTAAAATGCTATGAAGACATATTAGATTTTTGAAAAAACAATGGAACAGTAATATCACAATGGCAATGTGATGTTGTAATATGATGACTTAAGAATGTTTTGATATCACTATTGGTGAGGCCACATTGGTGATGAATTTACAAGAGGTGTGTGATGTCACAAGAGGTTGGTGATATCAAAATGACATCTGTGATCTCAATTGTCATTAACTCACAATGAGTATATGAGCTCACAAAGGGATTTTGATGTCTCCAAATCCATGCGTTGTCACAAAAGTAATGAAGTCCTGACAGGTGTGTGTTGTCAGAATGTGACAAAATGTTCATAACATCTATCAGTGTGATGTCATCATTATCTAGATGTCACACTGAATTCGGGTATCACATTTCATTGCTGGATTGGGTATGAGAAGATTACAATTTCACAATGGGTTAATGATTTCACTATGAAAATTTGGGGTCACAAAGGGATTGTGCTACCACAATGGCTATTAGAACACAATGTGTTTCTACTATAATAAGTTTGTCCTGCCACAATTGGTTGGAAATGTCACAATGCCATGCCAGATCTCAAATGTCATTTATTCACAATGAAGATATGAGTTCACAAAGGGACTGTGTTGTCTCCAAATTCATGTATTGGCATAAATGTGATGAAGTCCTAACAGATTTGTGAGTTTACAATGTGACACCATGGTCTAGATATCTATCAATGTGATGTCACAATGTTCATGATGTCAGAGTCAATTTTTAATATCATATGTTATGCCTGAATTATTATGAGTTTGAAAACATTATAAGCTTACTAAAGGCCTTACTAATGGCAGCATATCACACAAATTAGGATGAAAAGTTCATTGTCTTTGGAGGTTAAAATTCTTTCTTCGAAATTGTATACTCACTGTGAACTAGTAGAAATTGAAATTGGACATGTCATTGTGATATTACAAACTCTTAGTGACGTCACCAATTCATTTGACCTCATCACCACTGTGACATCACAAACCCATTGTGACATCACATTGTTGTTGTGCCTTCACAATCACATTGTGAAATCACTCTTAGCACCTTAAAAAAATACACATGACCTCTGTGGCCTTACAGTGTACCCATATCCTCATAGTGAACTAATGCAAATTGTGATCACACATAGCATTGTATCATCACAAATACTTCGAGCAATAATTATGACTGTGAAATCACATTATCAACCTGACACCATTGTGACATCATCAAACTCCAAGACACCATACCATTTTTTCTTTTTTTTTTCTTCTGTGTATTATTTATTGTAAGTATAGTGGACAGAGGAATTGCAGTTACATGAGCAAGGTAATGAGTACATATCCCATCAAACATTGCTGCCTTGACATCATATTGTCATTTTGATATCATAGATCCATTTTGAATGCCTATTCTTTGATTTCATTCTATTTTAAATGTGCCATGTGGAAACCATTGTGAACTCATAACCTTTGTGACATCAAATCTCTTTGTCACAGCACATTGCCTTTATTATATCATTAACCCACTGTGACATTAAATACCTCTCCTGTCCTCATAACTTTTGTGACATGCCATTGTGATATCTTAGGCCCTTTGGAGGTGAAAATCTGTGTTTGACTTCATATTTCAGATATGACAGGAGATATCTAAAATCCAGTGTAACATCATGATATCACACTGCTGGACATCATAACCATTGTGTCACTTTGGACATCTCAGACCTGTTAGTTTTTCACCTTTTTGACTACATATACTTTGGTGACATCAGAATCCCTTCCCAAACTCATATACGCATGGTGAGTTAGTGACAATTGAGATCCCACATGCCATTGTGACATAGCCAACCCCTTGGGTCATCTCAAATCTATTGTGAACCTTCATCAGTATTGCATCACCAATTGTGACCTCATAACATTAGTATAACATGATGTTGAGACATCACATTGTCATTGTGAAATCACTGTCCTATTGGGTTTTCACATGCTATTACCTCATAATAGGAAGCTTCTATCACCTGGTATCCTCACATTGAATTATGAGTAATTGAAATTGCATATATCAATTGTGATTGCATATATCAATTGTGATGTCACAATGGTTATGAAGTCAAAATGTGTTGTGAATATGAGCCCACATGACATAGTTGAAATATAATAAAATCATAATAGCATTTCATAATATATATATGATGTCACAATGACAATGTGATTTCATAGTGGTATGATGTCATTACAGATTTGTGATGTCACAATGAGCTGATGTTGTGAAATGATAATGTGATTATAATGTGTGATAATGTGTGAAACGATAATGTGATGTCACACCAATGATTATATTGTAAATGCTTTGTGATATTACAATGGCATATCTGATCTCAATTGACATTTCACAATGAGGATATGGATACACAAAGGGACTGTGATGTCAAAAAGGCCATGTGTTTTGTTCAAAGGTGGTAAAGATGTCATAATGGGTTTGGAAGGTCTCAAGATGATTGTAATGTCACAATAGCAATGTGATATCACAATGGCTTTGTGATGTCACATTGATGATGAGGTCACAATGGACAGGATAGGTTTGTGATGTCACAACAGGTTAATGAATGGCACTGTGATGTCACAAAGGGATTTGCATTTATTTCTATTTAGAGTTATTTCTATAATTATAAACTCTCGGCATTTTTGTCGTACGAGTTTTCCTCAGTGCTTATGATGAAATACACTAGGGGAGTCCTCATAGCACAAAAGGTTAGGTTTCTGAATAAAAACTCACTTCTGTGAGCATAGTAGGTACTTGTAAGCATTTTGGGAATAAATTGGATTGGAAAATGAAAAACAAAATCATTGGGACTGGGATGTATCTCAGTAGTGAAGTGATTGCCTGAAGAGAATAAAACCCTGGCAGAAAAGTTTCCTAAAGCTTACAATATTAGAATTTTATAATCTGTATGAAAAAACTTCTTTTATTTTGGTCATGGGGCTTGAACTCAGGGGTTATCTCTGTGCTCTTCAGCTCAAGGTGAGCGATGTACTGCTTGAGTCACAGTGCTAGTTCTGGTTTACTAGTGGTTTATTGGAGATAAGAGTCTCAGGGACTTTCCTGCCTGGGCTGATTTGGAACCACCAAACTCAGATCTCAGCCTCCAGAGTAGCTAGGATTATAGGCGTGAACCACTGGTGCCAGGCACATGAACAAACTTCTTAATAGATTGATTCTGAGAAAAGAAACTTGGGGGCTGGGAAGTTGGCTCAGTGGTAGAGCACTTACCTTGAATGCTCGAGGCCCTGGGTTCGATTCCTCAGCACCACATAAGAAAAAAGCCAGAAGTGGCGCTGTGGCTCAAGTGGTAGAGTGTTAGCCTTGAGCTGAAGACCTGAAAGACAGTGCCCAGGCCCAGAGTTCAGGCCCCACGACCGGACCCATAAAAAAAAGAAAGAAAGAAAGAAAAGAAACTTGGAACACACTTTTGGTATAAATAATTTATAATGCCATGGTTAAGGCACTAATGCAGAAGTATTTATTCATTGGCTGGTTTCTTAGTTTATTTAAAGTTTTATATATATATATATATATATATATATATATATATATATATATGCATTATTAATATTATTAAAAGCATGGCTTTGAAGTGTACCTAAGAATATATGTGCTCATGTAAATTTATACAACTGAACAAGCTTCATTTTTTTTTTTTTTAGTTTGGTTGGTACCATAATTTAGGTGGGATTTGTGTACTGTTGTTTGTTCTCTGTTTTTAGAGGATTACTCTCCCTTTTATTCCCCTAACCCTCTCTCTCCACAGTTGAACTCAGCTTGCTCTTTCTTGGCTTGGTTGTTCATAGCTGATTTTCTGCCACTTCAGCCATACCTGTAGCTTGTTTTTTGCCAGTTAATTGGAGATGCTTTCTCTCAGGCTTTTCTGCCTTCATTGGCTTTGAAATTTCATCTTCCAGTTCTCAGCCTCCTGAGTAGCTAGGAATACAAATGTGAGCCACTGGGGTGCCTAGGGATAAATTAGACTTTGGTTGGTTTATTCTTTCTGTTTTTCTAAGCATGGGATCATCTACTATAGAATTTCTGTGAATATCCTGTGTCTGAACTAAGATATATAATACATACACAAATTTGTATAGTTCTCATAAGATGTAATCAGTTTGATACATGTTATAAGTGTAATAATAGTCAATAAATCTAATGAATGAATAATATAAAAATAAATAAATACACTCAAAGCAATATGTAGTAAACATAAGTATGTAGATATTAGTCATTATTTCAAATGTGGATGAATATTATTTAAGAGGGCTGGGGATTGAATTCAGGCCTAGGGAACAGGTCTGAATGGCTTGTATTAAGAGAGGGTGAGTTTCCCCATTCCTCACAGTTTTTTAGAATTTCCCAGACTCTGAGTTCAAACACAAGACCTGGCAGAAAAGAAGCGGGCGAAAATTCCAGGCCAGGGAGCTCCATTACTATTTTTAGTATTTAAAAATTTTTAAATTTATTTTATTTTATTTTTTATAAATGTTATTATTTTGTTTAATTTAATTTAATTATTTTATTTATTTCTTTTGCCAAGCACAGGGCTTGAACTTAGCTCTTCGCAACTCTGTCTCAGCTTCCATCACCCTAGGCTGGGTTGGTGCAGCCTCTGGACCCACCGCCCATCCTGGTGTCCTAAGCCTCAGGGGCTAACAGGAAAACAAAATGTAAATGGCACTGAAAAATAGCCACGAATTGCCAGAGGTTGGTGGTTTTTCGTTTTTCCTTCCTTAGTGGGCTGTCAGCGAAGCCATAGTCCAAGCTGGACACCTAGGCCCTGAGTTTGAATCCTGGTCATGCCACTTACAAAGGGCTGGAGAGCCTAAGAAACTATTGCCTGTCCATAGGAACACCAGAGGAATCTAATCAATGTCATGATTGGATGAGTAGTTTGTCAATCAGTCTATCATAAAAATAAGTTGATGTTAAGGGAAATAAACCCCAAGTTAAGTATTCAAATTTTTTATGTGATTGTTTCTAACATATTTATAAGATGATTTCTTTGTTGCTTTGTATGTCCCTTCCCTACGGTATAACCCCATCTTTCACTGTATTTGATGTTGGTATAATTTGTGGAAGGGAAGGAAAAAAGCAAATCATTTAAATAGGGATACAGTGGACCCATTGCAACAATGAGATATACAACTCGTTGTGTCAGAAAATGAACTATACAATTTGGTTGGGGCGGGGGGAAGATCAGGTAGGGGTAGTGGGAGGTATAAGAAGGAATGGGAAGAGGAAACAAAGGAGGCGGCAACAATGTTTGTAAGAAATGTACTCATTATCTTGCCCATCTAATTGTAACCCCTCTGTATGCAATTTTCACACACACACACACACACACACACACACACACACACACACACACACACACACACACACACAAAATGGCATAAGCAAAAATAATTAAACCCAGTATTCACAAGGTGTGGATTGATTTTAATTTATAGTTCATTATCCATTAAAAGAATACTTTGTGTGTGTGTGTGTGTGTGTGTGTGTGTGTGTGTGTGTGTGTGTGTGTGTGTGTGTGTGTGTGTGTGTGTGTGTTTTGTTGGTTATAGGGCCTCAACTCTGGGCCTGGGTGTTGTCCCTCAGCTTTTCAGCTCAGGGCTAGCGCTGTACCATTTGAGACACAGATTCATTCCCCGCTTTTTCTGATCATTTTGTGCTGAGGAATCAAACCTGCGGATCTTGCATGCAAGACAAGCACTATCCAAATTAGCCACGTTCCCATCCCCTAAAAGAATACTGTTGATTAAATGGAGTTCTCACTAAATACCTGAGAATCACTAGGAAGGTAGTATATGTTTGTGAATACTAGATAGATATCACTGGAAGTATCTAAATATGTATTTATTTGTATACCACCGTCTGATAGAAAGGTATTGCTATTTTGGCCAAACCTGTGTCTCGATCCTAGGTCCTGGAATACACCTGGCACCTGAATGTGCTAGAGGCTGCTGTGCTGACACACACCCATTCGTGAATTGTGCCTTCTAGGCCCTCAGTTCAGGTCCCAGCACTGCTAAAAATGTCTGCCTGGAGTAAGATTCCAAGTGTGATACCTGTTTTCCTTTTCTGTGCAAGTGTTGGGTGTCAGGTATGATGTATGTAATGTGTCTGCAAAGCTACATGCTATGGAATATATTTGAATGAATGTAATAAATGTTATAGGTACACTCACAGTCCATAAAATAAATGATAAATAAATAAATCAATAACAAAATATAATGAATCATTCCAACAAACACTGAATATATGGATGTAAGTATAAATTATATAATAAAAATGTCTGTAAATGTTACGTTCTCCGGGTCTGTGGCTTCAATTAGGTCTAGGGAACAGACCTGAAATTGCATGCCTTTCCTCCCCCTTCCCCCCTGCAGTGCATCAGAGTTACCCAGATCCCAATGTGACTTCCCTAGCCTGGCAGACAACAAAATGGCACGTAATCCAAGACAGAGAGCTTCAATAGTGTTGTTAATTAATTAATGTTTTGCTAAGAAAGGGATTTGAACTCAGGTCGTGACAACTCTGCCTCAGTTTCCAAAACCCTAGGCTGAAATGGTGCAGCCTCTGGACCCACAGCCCATCCTGGGGTCCTACCTTGGGGACTGACAGGAACACCAAATGAAAACAGCACCAAACCTGTCCACAAACTGCGGACAGTCAGCAGTTTCTGTTTTCCTTCCTTGCACGGTGACCATCCTGGATCTGAATGACATGGCTACAACTTGCAGGTCACCTGGAATTGCTGAAGGCTGGCAGGTGGTCAGCGAAGCCATAAGCCAACCTGCACATTAGTCCCGGGGTTTGAATCCCAGTCATGCGACTTACAAGGGACTGGAGAGACTAAGAATCTATTGCCTGCCTGTCCATAGGAACACCAGCAGAATGCGATCAATGTCATGGTTGGATGAGTGATCTCTCAATGAGTCTAGCATAAAATTAGAGCCAATAATCACAGGACATGGACTGATTTTAATTCATAGTTTATTATGTATTAAAAGAATACTATTGATTAAATGGAGTCTACACTAAATACATGAGAATTGGTAGAAACGTAGTACATGTCATTGAATACAAGCTAGACACCTCTGGCAGTACCTTAATATCTAAATTTTTATTTATTTATATACCACCATGGTCCTAGAAAGTTATGCTATTTGGGCCAAACCTGGGACTTGATCCAAGGTCCTGGGATCCACTTGGCAACTGAATGGGCAAGAGGCCGCGGTGTTGACACTCACCAATTCATGAATTGGGCCTCTCAGGCCTTCAGATCAGGTCCCATCATTGCCAAAAATTTCTTCCTGGTGTAAGATTTCAAATGTGACACCTGTTTTCCTTTTTTGTGCAAGTTCTTAATATGTCTGCAAAGCTACATGCTATGGAATAGATAGGAATTAAATGTAATAAATATTATAGGTGCACTCACAGTCCGTAAAATAAATGCTAACTAAATAAATCAATAATAAAATATAATGAATCACTCCAACAAACATGATATAGATATAGACTGAATATATAGGAGTAAGTATAAATGATATATTCGACATGTCTATAAATATTTTGAGGTGATTGAATTCATGCCTAGGGAAGAGTTTAATTCATGCATGATTTTCATAGGAAATGATAGGCAAGACATATGGCACAACGATTATTTTTAATTAAGAGTTCATGGAGTGTGACAATAAGAATCACATTCAGGAATTGGAGGCATTGGAAAGATCCAAGAATCGGTACTCACATGTTTGATAGGATTCTAACACAGCTCGCCACATCTCCTACTCTATCTAAATAGGTTTTATTAGCATATTAGTTTCAGCTTATGGATGGATGAATATTGTGCCCCACCCCCACCCCGGGGCTTGATCTCAGGTCCTGGGTATGGCCTAGCTCCTTAGTGGCTCACAAGCTGGTGCCCTCATGTGGACCCATTTGGCTGCTGTGCCTGCTAGACACCGAGTACAAATCCCAGCACTACCTAAAGGTTCATCCTGATGTGAGAAGCCAATCCTTGCACCTGTTTTCCTGTACTGTGCAAGTGCTGGGTCTCAGCAAGAATCAAGAAAACATAGGCAACTATACACCCATGGGAATAGGTTGTCACCCATGTCAGCACAGCTATATTTGTCATCCTATACTCAATAAAATACACAATACATCCTTGAAAAAGACACAAAATAAAAAGAATAACTACAATGAATGCAAGATGCATACCACACTTGTATGTAAATAGAGATCCTATGTTTAAAAGAGGTGGGCTTCTAATTTCATCCAGTTCTGGGCCTTCAACTCAGGCCCTGGACCAGGACTGACATTCTAGTCTTCAAGGATGGTGAGCTTCCCCTTCCCCCACAGGGCAACAGAGTTACCCAGACCTGAGTTCAAATCCCAGCACTGATAAAACTTTCATCCTGATGTCAGAATCCAGTCGTTGCACGTTTTCCTCTCCTTTGCAAGTCATGGGTCTCAGCAAGCATGGAGAATGAATGCACAGGCAACCCTATAACCATGTGAACAGGTTGTCATCCATGTCAGCACAGTTATACCTGTCACCATACTCAGTAAAATACACAATACCTCCATGAATTAGACACAAAATAAGAAGTGCACCAAAGGTGTTGTCTGCACAGGTATTTCAATATAGATCCCATGTTTAAATTATGAATTTAGGACTATTTTGGCCCTCCCTCGGCTTCGATGTCAGGGCCTGGGAAAAGCCTAGCTCCTTAGTTGCTCACAGTCCAGTATCCTCACCTAGAAACTTTCGCCAATTGGGCCTGCTAGGCTCTGTGTTCAAATCCCAATACTGGCAAAAGAAGAATCCTGATGTGAGAAGCCCATCGATCCACCTGTTTTTCCTGTCCTGTGAATGTCCAGGGTCTCAGGGAGGATGGAGAATGTTATATAAACAACTCTATAGCGATGGGAATAGTTTATCATCTGTGTCGGCACAGTTATATCTGTCATCATACTCAATAAAACACAAAATGAATCAGTAACTAAGACACACAATAAAAAGAATAACTACACTGAATGCATGATGCATTCCACACATGTGTGTAAATAGAGATACTATGTATAAAATAGGTGGGTATATTATTTTTGCTACTGCTGGGGCTTCAATTCAGGCCCTGTGATTTGGCTTGATATTGTAGTCTTCAAGGATGGTGAATTTCCCTTTCCCCCACGGTGCTATTGATTTACCCAAACCTGAGTTGGAATCCCTGTTGTGCCAGAAAAATGGTGCGAGTTCTGAGCCAGGGTACTTTATTAATATTATCATTATTTTATTTTATTTTTTTGCCAAGGAAGGGATTTGAACTCAGTTCGTGGTAACTGCCTCAGCTTCAATCACCTCAGGGTGGGGGCTTCCATGGGTCCATAGCCAATCCTGGGATCCTAGGCCCTGAAGTCCTTCAGGAAACACACACACACACACACACACACACACACACACACACACACACACACACACACACACACACACACACACACACAGAAAAAATCCACGGGACAGATTTTTTTACATTTTATTCCTTTCCACGTTGACCATCCTGGGTCTCAATGATATGCCAGAAAGGGTACTTCACCTTGCATTGGTGAAGGCTAGTGTGCTATCGGGGAAGCCATAGACCCATTCAGCAATGTAGGCGCTGAGTTCAAGTCCTGGTCCTGACACCTACCAGTGGGGGGATTTCCCAAGAGACTCGTTCCTATGCATGGGAATAACGATGGAATGTGAGCAAACTCATGATTGAATGAGAAGTTTCTGCGTGCATCAGTCTAGTCTGAAATTAGACACAATGATCCTAAGATACTGATTTATCTTAATGAATAGTTTATTAAGCATGAAAAGAATCTTGGTCTTTCAATGGTGGCAGAATAACTACCTAAGAGTTCGTAGGAACGTAGTTGATGTTATTGATCCTAGGTAGATGTCTCTGGCACTCTATACAAATATATATTTATTGGTATACTACCACCTGCCTATCCATGTATGGATATTTTGTCCACCCCTGCGACTCAATATCAGGGTCTGGGAACTGCCTGTCAGATTCCTAGGCTAGAGGTTGCCGTTTTGACACACCCATTCATGAATTGGTTCTGCTAGGCCCTGAGTTCAGATCCCAGCACTGCCAACAATTGGATCTTGGAGTAAGAAGCTGAGTGTGACACCTATTTTCTATTTCTCTGAGAGTCCTGGGTATCAGACATGATGGAGAATATGTCTACAATCTAGATACTATGTGATAGGATGTCATCATTATAATAAATGAAACACATGTTAACACAGTCAAGAAAATGAATGGTAAAAAAATGAATAAAACAGAAATACAATAAATAACCACAATGGACAGGATATGGACTGAACATCTATAGCTAAGTACAAATCCTATCTTTACAATGTACATAAATAGTATGTTTCCCAGGGCTGGGGTTTGAATTCAGGCCCAGGGACTAGGCCTGACTTTCTTGTCTTCAATCATGGTGAACTTCTCCTTCATCCACAGTGCTGCAGGGTTACCCAGACCCTGAGTTCAAATCCAAAGCCTGGCAGAAGAAACACCACCAATCGCAAGCCAGGGATAGATAGATAGATAGATAGATAGATAGATAGATAGATAGATAGATAGATAGATAGATAGATAGATAGATAGATACATAGATACATAGATAGATACATAGATAGATATAAATTATATATATATATATATATATATATATATATATATATAATATATATAATTATTTTATTATTTCGGCCAAGCAAGGTCTTGAACTCAGTTCATTGCAACTCTGCCTCAGCTTCCATCACCTTAGGCTGGGGTGCAGCCACTGGAACCACAGCTGATCCTGGGATCCTAGACTTCCAGGCCTTGCAGGGAGTGGGGGGGGGGATGCAGAAAAGAAGTAGTGGGATGGTGTTTTTACGTTTTGCACCATGACCATCTGGGTCAGAAAAAAAGTGGCAGGATGGCCTGTTACATTTGGCACGATGACTATCTGGGTCTGAATGACATGGCTCCAAAGGGTACTTCACCTTGAATTGCTGAAGGCTGGCGGGCTATTTGGGAAGCCAGAACTCCAGCAGAAGAATCCTCCTGACAGACCTTCACCATTCAAGAAAACAAAGAACATATAAAAAGGAGGGATCCATAAGACAAATACCACTGGGGACCATGATTCAACGGAGGGACTGGCCAAAGGTGATGCTGACTGCGGGACTCTCCTGCCTTTGGACACAGTCAGAGCCACCAGGGGTCAGAGTGTCAAGGGTCCAGATATCACCAAGGATCTGCAGAGGTGCTACTGACACATGATGCCCCCCCCCAACACAACAAAAGAAGAAACCAGGCGCTTTGTGCCAAGATCCAACCACTGAAGCAGGAAAAGACAGACCTGCAGGATCGATGGGAGAAAGAAAGGGAGAAGATTGCCCAAGTGCACAAAGAAATGAAAACAGGGCTAGAGATCCACAAGGCAACCATACAGAGGTTGGTTTCGGTAGAAAGCAATTTACAATCTGCACCCGTCCAAGTGAAGTATGCGCTGATGACAGAAAAATGGAGCACAAAACTCTCACCAGCCACCTGCAGGCCACAGAGTGGTGAGTGGTGGAGCTGGAGCTGGTGGCTTCTCGGGTCACTGCTTACAGGAGACCAAAATGTTGTTCAAACAGCTGAATGATGTTAACACTTCAACTCGAGGAAAAGACCAGAAGCTTCTATAACCTGGAGCAAGTGAATATAGAGTTGCAGGAGAAGCTGGAACTGCTCTGGACACAGAGGAGGACGAACAGAATCTGCATGTTCCAACAAGCACTGGCGGGGCGTGAGGTACTGAATAGAATACTGGACAAGCTGAACTGCATGGTAACTGGATGGACAGAAACTGTCGTAAGGACCTGAGCATTGAGAGGTCCCCGTAGAAGGAGGAGGCCTGTTGGCTCACCAAGCAGGTGAACCAACTGACAGAGGAGAAGGAGTGAGGGGTGAGGCAGGTGCTGGACCTAGAGAACGAGCTGGGTGAATGAAGCTCGCAGAGTCACGGCCCCCCACAGGACCATCTCAGGCCGAGGGACAGCTGCAGGTCCAGGCCTACTGCAAGCAGATGGAGTTGACAAACCTGGAGGAACAACTTCATACCAGGTCCAGGAAAACCAGAGGCTCCATCTCCAGAATGCGGAGCAGTGGGAGCAACTGTGGAGACTGGAGGAGAAGGTCAAGGATTGGCAGGATATCCCTGAGACCCCACAATGCCCATGTGTGTGTGAACCACAGCAGGAGGAATAGGTGGCCCTGCTGTGGGACACTCTCCACAGGGTGAGTGGTGACAAGGAGGAGCAGTTCACCAGCATCCTGGACTCAGAGCAGCAGGTGAAGAAACATTTGTGGAAATAGCTGGACTGATCACAGGAGAATATAGAGGAATGGAAGGACATGCTGCAAGAGAGAGAGACAAGTAGCTCGGGAGCTTCAGGAGCGGCAGGAGCAGACCCTGTCCCAGTTGTAGGTGATCAGAGCCACCTTTGAGCAGCACATTGCCTCCAATGAGTGGCTGAGCTCCAAGAAGTAGGCCCTGCAGCAGCACCTGCAGAGGCAGAGCCAGCTGCTGGAGCAGATGAAGCAAGTGCAGGGCCCTACAAACTGGGGGGACCAGGCGGTGAGCCCAAAGTGGCAGGACAGTCTCAAGTGCCTGGAAGTGGCCAGACCACAGGAGGAGTGCCTGCAGGCCCAGCTTAGTTTTCTGTCTTTCCCTGGGGTAGGGGAAGCTGTGATCCATGGAGAAGCAAAAGTTGAGGAAGCGACTCTCCCTGATGTGCCCATTGCAGAGAATGGAGACGTCCCCCAAACTGAGAGGGATGTGGCTCTGCAAGCACTCTCAAAGGCTGAGATCCCTGGAGGAAACTCCTGCAGCAGGAGCAGCAGGCCTGCTGCAGACACTTGGCCCACTCCACAGCTCTGTGCCAGATAGAGATGGAGCCATAGGTCCCCTACCACATAAGCTGCCACCACAGCATGTGTGATGATGGGAAGTGGGACACACAGGCAATGAGAAGAAAATCTGCTTTGTCCACGACCTGCGTGATGAGGTGGACTTCCAGAGTCAAGTGGATAAGCTCCACCATCAATGCACCCAGCTGTTGGCACATATCCACACCTTCTAGGAGTCCCTCCTGATGTGTAAAGGACAGATGTTGGTCTTGGATGAGCTGTGTTGGGAGAAAGCTGAGTTCATGTGCCAGCTCTCCCAGGAGAAGATGAAGAGGAGAGAGCTGCAGGAGCTGCTGTGGATCCTTACAGGAGGCTCCAGGTGCCGGTACATGCTGTGTCCCCAACGACTGTTGCTGCTTCAAAGGCCTCAGGCTCCTGGGTGGGCAAAATGAGGGAGGAGCAGAAAGGTTTTGAGGAATTACAACTTTAAGATTGTGTGGAAACTGTTAGAGGAGAGATTGGTGTTCCCCATCCCATAGGGGACTCCCACCCCAGAGCACGTCCTGCCACAGATGCCCCACATCCAGAGTTGCCCACAGCTGGCATGCTCGGGCCACCAAACAAGATGGCCTGGTGGCCTTCTCTAGGACTACATCTGCCTGGTGATAGGAAGGGTAAACTGAGGAATGGGAGTAGAGACTACTGGTAGGAGGCCCAAATTCAAGGGATATCTAATGGCCCATTCATGGCCAAAGTAAAGGCCCTTGTTATGCTTATCACAAAGAATAAATTGTTTTCAAAGGGAAAAAAAGCCTCCACAAATATTTGTTCTTCCAGTCATGGGGCTTGAATTCAGGGTGTGGCCACTGTCTCTGAGCTCTTTTTGATCAAGGCATGCTCTAACAGTTGATCCCCACTTCCCTTTCCAGCTTTTCTATGTGGAATCGAACCCAGGGCTTCAGGCATGCTAGGTGACCACTCTATCACTGAGCTACATTCTCAGCTAGGATGATCCCCTGCCCCCAAAGCCATATGGCCATTCCTCAGATAAATAGGAAGTAGGAGCTAAGATGAATATGAAGCACAATCTGGTTCACACAGAAAAACTTCCCTGCCCCCTCTTTGACACCCTTACTTAAATTTTCTCTTTTACCACTGAGGTATGAGAGAGGAAAGGGGAGTCCCGAGAGAGGAGTACCAAGAACATTGGCCCCCTGAGCCCCACAGCATCCCACACACAAATGGTCCTCCAGATTCTGATCTTACCTGACTCCATGTGGAGTCAACATTGTCTCCCCACACCTGCAAGGCTCAGGATGAAATAAATGTCAACCCTGGCCTCAGCCCAAACTCAGGTGGAAGCTCCTAGCCCCACACCAACTTCCACCTCTGACTGCTCTGAGGCAGGCTACACCCACCATTCACCAGGTGATGACCTCACAGATGGATTCCAGGAAGAAGGTCTATGGCAAAGAGCAGAAGCAGCAGGGTGAGCAGGGTGGAAGGATGTGGGGTGATTGCTCTGGGATCTTCCTCCTTGGAGCCCTCTTGTCCAGCCAGGGCTATTATGACCCAAAGCACTGCCAAGGCCAGGGGGTGTGACAAGATGGAGGAGCACAGGACTAAAGGAGGTACTGGTTTATCTTGGTGCATTTGAAAATTCCAATTATATTTGGCCCATGCCAATTCCAAAGCCAACATGCAATGGCTATCCATGTTGTTGTTGTCTATGAGTGCTGTCCCTGAGCTCTTTTTCAGGGCCACATCTTCTTTTCATCGAGGATAAGCATCTCACACACTTTCCTGCATAGGCTGGCTTGGAAGCTTGATCTGAGCTTCCTGAGTAGTTAGGATGACATGCGTGAGCCATCAGTGCCCAGCATGTGATGTCTTTAAAAGCATCTTGGTGAGTCTGTAAAAGGGCCCTCAAAGGGCCTGGATAGACCACGACTCAATCAAGGGCTGGGAAGAGGGAAGGCTGACATTCTAGCCATTCTCTTCCCCAAAATTATAGATGTCAGGTGGTGTTGGATGCATTGAACTCCTAGGCCAACAGCCACCAGGCTTACTGGGGAAAAGGTAGAGATTAACCAAAGATTGCAGTGTAGAAATTTCTGATTTTGAATGCTTATGGTGTGTGTGTTTGTTTGTGTGTGTGTGTGTGTGTGTGTGTGTGTGTGTGTGTGTGTGTGTGTGTGTGTGTTTGTGTGTGTGTGTGTGTGTGTGTGTACCAGGGCTTGAACTCAGAGCCTAGGTGGTAACCTTTAGCTTGTTTGCACAAGGTTGGTACTCTACCACTTGAACTATATTAGCTCTGCTTCCCAGCTTTTTGGTGATTCATTGGAGATAAGAGTCTGCCCAGGCTAGGTCTGAATCTTGATTCATCCTCTGGTGTCAGCTTTGAGTAGCTAGGATTATAGACATAAGCCACTGGCATCCAACTTCATCGATGTCTTTTCATACTTTCTGTTTTAACAGATGTCTACTTGCCCTGGCCTAGATCTATGACTCTACATCAGCTCCTAGCAGCCCCTGACTGTGTGGAGAACATAAAACTCAAACCTGTCAATGCATCCTATTTCTTTGTCCTCAAGATAGGGTATGTCTCCTCTCAAGCCTAGATGGATAGGGGTAGGCGTACGAGGGATAGCTGTAGATGGGTGCTTGGCTAGGAGAGAGGTATTCTGTTTTAACCAAGAAGGAAAGCTTGGCCAGATGCTAATGGCTCATGATCTCATATTCCTAGCTCCCTCACGTGGCTGAGATCTGAGGATTGACATTCAGAGGCAGCCCAACAAAAAGAGTCTTTGAAACTCTCCCCTCCCAAGAACCACCTGAAAGCTGGAAGAAAAGCTGTGGCTTAAGTGGTAGAGTGCTAACCTTGAATGAAAAAATTGAGGGACAGAGCCCGGGCCATGAGTTCAAGCCCTACTACCAAGATGGACACATGCGCAGTTGCATGCGCGCACGCGCGCGCGCGCGCGCACACACACACACACACACACACACACACACACACACACACACACACACACACACACACACAGAGGAAGGTGATAATGATAAGCTGAGCTAGAACTGGGGGCAGTCTTGAGGCAAAATCATAGTAAACTCTCAAGCCACATCAGTTGTTCCTCCCTAAGTCCTTCTTGGGCTGAGGGGTCTGGGCCATGGAAGTAAGTTCCACAGAACCTGCACCCCCATCCATGCACAGGGCCACAGGACCAAGGGAAGGACAAGAGGGATGCTCCTTTGTTGTTGGTCCACGATTGCAGACCTTCATCAGCCCCTGAGCACTGGTGAGGAAAGCAGGGCTCCCAGCCCTGGGACTCCTGCGATATAGGGACTGCTACAAGGAGCAGCCAGCTGGCTTTGGATTCCTGAGCCTTCAAGTCTTTCATGAGCCCAAATCAATACCTCCCAAGGTGACAAATTCACATTCTTGTGGTTCCCGTTTGTGCAGGCATTAACTGGTCCACCCCTCCTGGCCCAGAACCATGGTCTGAGATGTCGATTTACTGCTCAGATCCACACTTCACTCATGACAGACACCATTTTGATGACCCAGCTTATGACCTGCATGCCACAAGGCTCGATCTTTCTCTGGTACTGTGGTCTGCTCTGCAGGCAAAGACTGCTCTCAAGACTTTTAGGACACCTACACATTGGGAGACCCTCAGGAGCCCACTTGAAAGTACTCTGCCTAGAGCCACAGCATGAGGTCAAAGAAGGCCAGGTATTGGTCATGGGGCTGGAACTCTGGGCCTGGGCGATGTATCTCAGCTCTTCATCTTACCACTTCAGCCACAGTGCCACTTCTGGTTTTCTGGTGGTTCCTTGGAAATCAGAGTTTCCCAGACTTTCCTGCCCGGGCTGGCTTTGAACAGCAATCCTCAGATCTCAGCCTCCTGAGGAGCTAGGAGGACTGGCATGAGCCACCCAGGCCTGGCTGATGTGGCCTTTCACCACAGTGGACTAGGAGCTCCTGAAATTTTTCTTTATTTTTTTCTTTGCCAGTACTAGGGCTTGAACTCAGGGTCAGGCCTGGGGTCTCTTAACTTTTTCCCTCAATACGGGCACTCTAGCACTTGAGCGACAGCTCCATTTCTGGCTTTTGGTAGTTCATCCTCAAGAAAGTCTCACTAACCTTCCTCCCCTGAGCTGGCTTTCATCCAGGATCTCTGATCTAAGTCTCCTGAGTAGCTAGGATTTACAGGAGTTTAACCACTGGTGGAACTGGGCTAGAAGCTTTTCTTAAGCAAGCGTTCTTCCCTTCATGTACCCTCACTCCTCCATGCAAAGGAAGCCTGAAGGTCAGCAGCTGTGAAAAATAGGCTTCAAGCCACAGGAAATGGCTGGGGTCCTTGGTGAAAAGACAAGCTAATCCTCCTCTGGGCCCCATTCTGGACCCCACCCTCTGCCCTACCTGTGACTCAAGTACAACCTTGACCCAGCCTTGAGTGTTCTGCCAGACTTGTATGAAGACACAGAAAATTCTTTCCACCCACACCACTTGCTCTATACCATACCTCAGGACCTTTGCCCATGCTGTACCTTCTGCCTGATGCTCTCTGTCCTGTTCCACGTCTTAGAACTCCTGTGGAATTTTGGCACTGGTTATATCACCTCCTGGAGCAAGTCTTTCCTTCCAATCTCCCACTTTTTAAAAAAATATTGAGTTTCTAGAGATGGAACTGGTGCAGGCTGACTGTCAAATGCTCTATCTTGGTGTTGTGTGTGTGTGTATGCATGTGTGTGTGTGTGTGTGTGTGTGTGTGTGTGTGTGTGTGCGTGCGTGCGTGCGTGCGTGCGTGCGTGCCAGTCCTGGGGTTTGAATTCTTGGCCTGGACGCTATCTCTGAGCTTTTGTGCTCAAGACTAACACTCTACTACTTGAACCACAGCTCTACTTCTGGATTTTTGAGTGTTTAATTGGAGAAAAGAGTCTAATATAGACTTTCCTGCTTGCAATTTGTATCCTCAGACCTCAGCCTTCTGAGTTGATAAGATTACAGTGGTGAGCCATCAGCACCTGCCCTCTACCTCTTACCGATGCCCTCTACCTCTTACCCATAACCTCGGCCCTCCTGATTCCCAGAAGACTATGTCTCACCATGCTCACTTTTTTTTTTTTTTTTTTTTTTTTGCCAATCTTGGGTCTTGTACTCAGGGTCTGGGCATGTTCCTGAGCTGCTTTTTCTGAAGGCTAGCACTTTTATCACTTAAACCACAGTGTTGCTTTTGGCTTTTTCTATTTCTGTGATAATGAAGAATTGAACCCAGGGCTTTGTGCGTGCTAAGTAAGTATTCTGCCAGTAAGCCACATTCGCAGCCCAAGGATCTCTTCTAACAGAAGCTATGACTGTGGGGTTTATTGGATTACCCCTTTCTGCACAGAAATCGCTGGCTATTAACTATTTTTGCCAGGATATGGGACCAGTCTGAGACTCAGCAATGAGGAATGATGAATGAGTAATGACCTCCAGTCCCCAGAGGTATAGGCTCACATCCTACAGAGGGAGAGAGGATATGGATCCACAAACGTTGACAACTCCTACAGTCTAGGAACTTTGGTTTCCCTGGAGAAGTGCCTGGATTCTATGTGGAGTATGGGACACCTCAGCCAGAACATAGTGCACCCGTTGTACACACCAGTTGCACACACAAGCCCAGGCAAAGCCTTCGTGGCTTCAGTTCTTAAATGGCGGGGAAGGATGCTTTGTTCAAGCTGCCTGCTCAGACTTAGTATTCTCTGAGGGCTTGTTCCAGCTTGCCCAGGTTGGGGGGCTGGGCATGGGCAACTTGCTGAATGCCCAACAAAAAGCCCTGTCCCTGAGCTCCTTTTGCTCAAGGGTAGTGCTCAGCAACTTGAGCCACGGGACCACTCATGGTTTTTGTTGTTGTTGTTTTGTATTGTTTTCCTGTGATCTCTTAAGAAATATGAGTGTCACAGACTTTCCTACCAAGGCTGAATTCAAATTGGCATCTCAGCCTCCTGAGGAGCTCATATGACAGGCAGGAGCCACTGATAACCTGACTTTCTTTTCTTCTTGTTCTTTTTTTAATGACAATCAGAAATCTTCACGGTGTCATTCCAATGGTTTGCAATCGAAGTAAACTTCCCAGGCCTGGAATTCGAATGGTAGGACTGCCACCCACAAATGGAGGGAGATCCTGACAAACTCATTCCTATTCATGTGAATGCTAATGGAATGTTATAAAGTAATAATTAAATTTGCAGTTAATTCATCATTCTATTTTAGAATGCCACACAAAAAATTATTGAATTTGTATCTTCCATTCTGGCACCATGGTAAGATTAAGGATATTGACTGATTTTATTAATGCTTTTATAAGCATTTCATGATGATATTTCATTAAATGGAAGCATAATTTAATAACTAATAATTGGTAATAATATATGTATATAATTTAATAATATCCTCACATTCCCTCTGTCTGTATATATATAATATATATATTATATATTATATTATATATATTATATTATATTTATTATATATGTTATAATATATAATATACTATATATATATACATATATATATTTATATACATATATATGCACAGGTCCTCAGAACTTCCTGGTAGATCAGTTTGCTGGAAGCTGATGTGCTAAGACTGTGACTCCATTTATGAATTAGACATTGTAGGCCATGAGTTGAAATCCCAGCCTGGCCAAAAATTTATTCATGAAGTACGAAGCCAATTTCGACACACTTTTTTTCCTTCTCTGTAAAAGTCCTGGGTCTCAGTACATGTGATATGATGCAATAAAATAAATGTATATGTGTAATAATACTAAATAATATGGGTACTAAATGTCATATGGAATAATCCCATGTATGTAAATACATCTCATATGTGAGTATTATTTTTTACAGTGCTGGGGCTTCAATTCAAGTCCTGAGAACTTGTCTGAATTTCTTGTCTTCAAGGATGGTGATCTTCCTTTTCACCCATAGTGCCACAGAGTTTCACAGACCCTGAGTTCAAATCCCAGGCTTGCCAGAAAAATGGTGTAAATTCCAAGCCAGGGCCTTATCATTATTATTATTATTATGATTATTATTATTATTATTATTATTATTATTATTTTGTTTTGGGCCAAGCACCGGGCTTAAACTCAGGTCTTGGCATCTCTGCCACAGCCGATCCTCCTGGGATCCTAGGACCCGAGTACAAATCTCAGGGCTGGCAAAAAATAAATAAATAAATAAAAAGGAGAAGGGTAAAACTAAGAAGTTCAAGCAAGTGGTTTTACTTTTTTTTCCTTTGTATTGTGACCATCCTGGGTCTAAATGACAGTGTCCAGAAAGATTACATGACCTAAAATTGCTGATGTTTGATGGGCCGTTAGGGAAGCCAAGCCAAAACGGGCAACTTAGGCCTGGAGGTCTAATCTCGGGACTGCCACTAATGAATGGTGAGAGATTCTAAGCAACGTTTTCCAATATACATCTGTATGAATGGAATTTTGTAAAAGTAACGTTACATTAGTAGTTTATGATTATATTATAAAATTATACACAACAATTATACTACATTGACTAATTTTCACTTAATAATTTATTATGTATTCAATCATGATACTTAAAAAAGGAAGGAAGAATTTAATTGCCAATAATTGGTAGTAATATGGTATATGCAATTTCATAATATACAGACATCTTTCGTTATATACATCTACATCTCTCTCTGTCTCTATCTATCTATCTATCTATCTATCTATCTATCTATCTATCTATCTATCTATCTATTTATCTATCTATCTATATATCTATGTATCTATCTATCTACCAATCTACACATTTATCTGTTTATACCCTTGTCAATACTGGGGCTCAGTGTTAGAGTGCTCGCCGAGTACATACAAAACCCTGGGTTCAATTCCTCAATACCATGTGCATAGAAAAATCCAGAAGTTGTGCTGTTGCTCAAGCAGCCGAGTACTAGCTTTGAGCTGAAATGCTTAGGGACTGTGTCTACACCCTTACTCAAGACCCAGAACTGGCACCCCAAAAAGAAAAGATAGAATGTACTGACTACAACTATATGATGGTAGCACTGCAAATACCTCATCACAGATAAAGATGGGAGTCTGGTGCTGATAGGTACCATCTAACCTGACTTAGCCAGAGGTGAACTGCTGCCACTCAACTCCACAAAACCAGATACTGCTAGCACACTCACCCCTGTCATCCAAGATACTCGGGGGCTGAGATCTGACACTGGTGGGTTTAAAAGCTGGCCCTGGAATGAAGTCGGCGAAATTCTGAGCTTTGGCACAAAGTGGTAGAGTTCTAGCCTTGAGCAAAAGATCATAGGACAGTATCCCCAACCTTTCAGTGAAATTCTGGTGGCTGACTCCCCCCTCAAAAAAAAAAACTCATCCCTCTATAATCTGAATTTTGACTGTTTGTGATGTGTTTCTAAGAGAATGGTGATGCTGATGAAAGCACTCTAATTCTAATGACAGTGTGTGGGATACAGCTATGTGATGAGTCCTTCATTAGGTGTGTGCTGAGTATTTCAAGGGGTGCATTTTTTCATCTGGTTCTTGTAAGAGCTCCACAAGTAAGATGATTGTGCATATAAGAAACTTGTGACTCAGATATATCCCCATTTCAGGGCTAAAATTATGTATGTCCTGAAATCTAGTGAGTTGTCTCCTGCAGACAATTGTTTTGGTTTATGTTTCTCAGTCATGAACCCTGATCTCAGGGACTAGCCACTGACATTTACCTGTTGGGATCATGGGTAGCACCCTACCACATGGAGCCAAGCACCCCCTTGCAACAAAGTGTTATGGTGTAGGCATGTAGTAGCTAAGGTCTGTCATCCTGCCTACTTAGGAAGCTGAGATCTGATGATCTGGATTCAAAACTATCCCAGACACAAAAGGCCCAATGAGACTTTTATCTCCTATTCACTACTTAGAAACTTGAAGTGGAAGATTGGCAGTGCTGACTCACGCCTGTCATTCTAGGTACTCAGGAGACTGAGATCTGAGCATCACGGTCCAAAGCCAGCCTGGACAGGAAATTCCTTGAGACGTTTCTCTCCAATGACCCACCAAAAACCTCAAGGGGTGCTGTAGCTCAAGTTGTAGAGTGATTGGTTTTAAACGAAGAGCTCAAGGACAGCACCCGGGCCTAGAATTCAATTCCTCCAACTTTGAAGAACAGAAAGAAAGAAACCTGAAGTGGAGTGCTGGGAATGTGTCTTAGGGGCAGAGTGCTTTGCATGTCTGAATCCCTGGGTTTGATTGCTTAGAACCACATCACTAGTAAAGAGCCTGAAGTGGCTCTGTGGCTCAAGTGGTACAGTGCTATTCTTGTACAGGAGAAACTCATGTACAGTGCTCAGGTCGTGAGTTCAAGCTCCAGGACAATTTTATGAACACACATACATGCTTGCGCATGCATGTGCATGTGCATGTGCGTGCACGTGCGTGCTCTCTCTCTCTCTCTCTCTCTCTCTCTCTCTCTCTCTCTCTCTCTCTCTCTCTCTCTCTCTCTCTCTCTCTCTCACACACACACACACACACACACAGATACCAGAAGTGAAGCTGTAACACCAAATGGTAAAGCACTGAGCTTCTGCTCTGAGCTCATGGTCAGCACCCAGGTCCTGTGTTCAACCCTGAAACCTACCCACCAAAGGCCCAACTAGGAGAGGTCAAATGTTTCAAAACTTGATGAGCTTCACCAGCCCTAGATGACAGGAAGCATTGTGAAATTACCCATGTGCTTAGATTCAGCAAGCTTCCGGAAACCTAGGGAGGCACCATTGACAATAATGAATCATTTATTAAGTTCAGCTCCCTAGTTGTCTGCCAGATGGACCCTTGAATTAATTGTAGCAGGTTATTTCAACAATGGAACATAGTCTAACAAAGAAAGGATAAGTGCAGGGGACTTGGCCTGCCACTAGAGGTGGCACAAATGAAGGCTTCTTGTCAAAACAGACCATTGGGGAGAGAGATAGCTTTTTTTCCCTCCTGGTCTTCAGATCTCACTCACACTCCTCCTCAGTAATTGGCCTAGAATGAGTTTTTTGTTACACAGCTATACAGGAGTGAGGCCTTTTGTTTGCCTGTTCCAACAATGAGTCAGACTTCCTCCAGCAGTCCCTGGTGTGGAGAAAACCTCAGGCTACATTGGAAACAGTGACAGGAGCCCCAGAACATGCACTGTCTTGAAAGCACTGGCTGTGCTATGAAATCATCCTATTCAAAGCAAATTTCTTAGCTGGATGCCTTTCATCATAGGGACTCTGGATCTTCAACGATAGAAATACATGCATACATACATGGGGAGACATGTTGTTACTTGCTTTATTTTTTTGACAGGTCCAGGGGTTGTACGATGAGCGTAGGCACTGTCGCTGAATTCCTTTTGCTCAAGGGTAGCACTCTGCCCTTGAGCCATAGCCCCATTCATGGGAATTTTTTATTCCTGTGATCCCTCAGAAATAAGAGTGCTGTGGACTTTCCTGTCCTGGTTGAATTCAAACTGGCTTTCTCCTTTCTCTACCTCTTAGCCTCCTGAAGAGCTAGGATTACAAGCAGGATCCACTGACACCTGGGTTTCTATTCTTCTCATTCTTTTCTTTCATTGTGACAATATGTCATTCTAATGGTTTGCATTTCGCAGTAAACTACCCAGGCCTGGAGTTCAAATGCCAGGACTGTCACCTACAAATGGTGGTAGATCATGAGAAAATCTTCACTATTCATGTGAATGCTTAATGGAGTGTTATAAAAGTAACAATTAAATTTGCAGTTAGTTCATGATTCCCTTATAGAATGCCACACAAAAAGTATTAGATTATGGATTCCATTCTAGCACCATGGTATGATTCTCCCAATTAAGGAATGCTGACTACTTTTACATTAATGGTTTAATAAGTACTCAACCATGATACTTCATTAAATGGAGGCATAATTTAATAACTAATAATTCATAATATATATAATTTATTATTCTCATATTGTCTCTCTCATATATATAACAAACTACACATCTATCTATCTATTTATTGATCTGTCTATCGATCTATATATCCGCTATTACTATTGCTTGATTGCAGGTCCTCAGAACTGGATGGTAGTTCTGTTTGCCAAAGGCTTTTGTTCTACACCTGATCCATTCATCAATTCGGTATTGTGGGCTGTGAGTTCAAATCGCAGCATGGCCAAAATTTTATTTGTGGAGTCAGAAGCCAATTTTGACCCATTTTTTCCCTTCTCTGTGAAAGTCTGGGTCTTAGTATGATTTATAATCCATATGCAAATAAATCCATGTGATAAGATGTAATAAATGAAATAAATGTTATATATGTAATAATACTAAATAAATAAATAAATAAATAAATAAGTGTAATAAATGTCATATGGATTAAATCCATGTATGTAAACTGATCTCATGTATTAATATTATTTTTTCCGTTCTGGGACTTGAATTCAGGCCCTGGAAACTGGTCTGAAATTCTTGTCTTCAACAATGGTGAGCTTCCCCTCCCCCACAGTGACACAGAGTTACCCACGTCCTGAGTTCAAATTCCAGGCCTGCCAGAAAAATGGGGCAAATTCCAAGCCAGGGTCTTACTTTTTTTGACCAGGAACATGCACTGTCTTGAAAGCATTCTCTGTGGTATGGCATCATTCTATTCAAAGGAGATTTTTTGGCGGGGTGCCATTCTTCATAATGACTCTGAATGTTTACCGATAGAAATACATGCATACATACACAGAAACATGGAGTTACTGGCTTTCTTTTTTTGGTGCATGTCCTGAGGCTTTAACTATGAGTCTAGACATTGTCCCTGAGCTCATTTTAAACAAGGAAGCACTTTATTGTGCTTTAATCTATGATTCATCATTAAATGGAGGCATAATTTAATAGCTAATAATTATTAGTAATATATTACATGTATTTTAATAATATATATATACATCTTACATTCTATAAATATATTTATGTTTAAATATACTGTGGAATAAAAATGTACATCTCTCTTTTCTCTCTCTCTCTCTCTCTATATATATATATATTTATATATATATAAATATATATATATATATGTATTTGCAGCAATTTACACATCTATCCATGTATATATTGGCCACTCCTGGGGCTAGAACTCAGGTCCTGGGAACTAACTGGAAGTGAATTTGTTTGAGGCTGCTGTGCTTATACTGACCCCTTGATGAATTGGGTATTCCAGGCCCTGAGTTCAAATCCCAGCAGTGCCGAAGGAAATAGGTGGAATAAGAAGCCAATGTTGACCTGTTTTCCATTCTGTGGACATATTATGTCCTAGGTACAATATATAATATCTATGCAAATACATATAAGTGATATATAATATACAAGTATATAAATATTACTTTTGCCAGTTCTGGGGCTAGAATTCAGGCCCTAGGAAATGCTCCTATTTTTTTTTAATTCCAGGAGGTTAGCTTCCACTTCAGCCAGAGCACAATAGATTTACCCACTATCTGAGTTCAAATCCCAGGTACGGCAGATAAAATGGCCCAAATACTTGGCCAGGACCTTAACTTTTGGGGGGCCAGGTATGGGCCTTGAACTCAGGACATCACAACTGTGCCTCAGTCTTGATTACTCTAGGCTTAGGTGCAGATTTTACATCCACAAATGATCCAGGGATCCTAGGACCCGAGTTCAACTCCCGGCTCTGGCAAGAAAAAAAAAAAAAACAATGAAGATGGAGGAGGAAATACCTGGAAGTTTTACACAACAGTTTTACCTTTGTTTCCTTTGCACTTTGACCATCCTGGGTCTCAATGACTCGGCTTCAATATTGTACGTGACCTGGCATGGCTGAAGGCTGGTGGGCTGTCAGTGAAGCCTGAGCCAAACCCAGACACCTAGGTCCTGAGTTCGATCCTGCGACTGCCACCTACACACAGCTGAAGATGCTAGAGAGCTCGTTCCTCTCTATATGAACAATAATAGAATGTTTGTAATGTAGTAATTGAATTACTAATTAGCTAGTCATTCTAGTATAAGATTGTACGGAAGAAAAATAGGTCATTGATTAATTTAATTAATAATTTATTAAGTCTCTTTCCATGATTAATTCATTAAGGCATAATTTTACACCAAACAATTGATAGTAATAGAATTTATAAAAATAAGATATAGACATCACTCTTTATATAGAGTTAAACAATAGAATCTACATAAATGTCTGTCTCTTTCTATAAATTTATTTATAGATGTATATATATATGTAAATACACACACACATCACAATCTACACATCTAACTGTTTATATATTGGCTACTCCTAGGGATTATTCTGAGGTCCTCAAATTTGCCCAACAACTTCACTTGCATCAGACTGGTGTGCTAACATTGACCTATTCATGAAGTGGGCTTTCTAGGCCTGGAGTTCAAATCACAGAACTGCCAAAAACTTAATCCTGGTGGAAGAAGCCAATTGTGCCACTTGTTTTCCTTATCAGTGAAATTCCTGGGTCTCAGGATGATTTATGATACATAGACAAATCTATGTCTATGTAACAGGATGTAAAAAATGTTATACATGTAATCATACTCTCTAAAATAAATAAGAAATAAAACCCAAAATAAAATGAATAACTACACTAACTGCAATATGCAGTAAACATGTGTATGTAAATATAAATCATGTTTTTAAAATTACAAATACTATTTTTTCAAGTGCTAGGGCTTGAATTGAGTCCCTGGGAACAGGTGTGACTTTCTTGTCTTCTAGCATGGTGAGCTTTCCCTTCCCCAACAGTGCTGCAAATTTACCCTGATCCTGAGTTCAAACTCCAGGCCCGGCAGAAAAAAATGGCATGAATTCCAAGCCAAGGAGCCTCATAATTTTTTAAAAATATTTTAATGTATGTATATACATATGCATGTATGCATGCATGCATGGATGTATATATGTATTTATGTATGTGTATGTATGTGCGTATGTGTGTATGTATGTATGTATGTATTTTTATTTTGTCAAGTAAAGGGCTTGAACTCAGGGCATGGCAAATCTGTTTCAGCTTTGATCACTCTAGGCTTGGTTGAAGCAACTGGAGCCACAGCCAAACCTGGGTTCCTGGGCCTCAAAGGCTGACAGGAAAAAAAAATAGATAAAACGACACAGAAAAAAAACCCCAGCAACTTGAAGATGGCTGCCAGTTTTACATTTGTTTTCTTTTCAAGGTGACCATACTGGGTCTGAATAACATGGCTGAAAAGAGTTTGTAACCTGGCATTGCTGAAGGCTATCGGGCTCCCAGGGAAGCAATAGGCCAACACAGCAACATAGGCCCTGTGTTTGAAGCCCGGTCCTCACCCCTACCAATGGAGGGAGATCCTAAGAGTCTCGTTCCTATTCATAGGAATATGATGGAAGGTTATGAATATCAAGGTTGAATTAGTTGTTCCTGAATGATACTAGTATAAAATTAGAGAGTGATTTTAGGAGGCCAATGGATTTAATGAATATTTTTTGACACATTCAAAGAATACTATTAATTTACATGGATGCAATAGTTTCGGGACAGTGGTTGATTTAATTTATAATTCATTAAGAATGAAGCAATAATAATTACATTGAGGCATAATAAATACCCAAGAATTGATAGGAATGTAGCCTATATAACTGAATAATGTATAGACATCTCTGGCACTCTATAAAAATCTATATTTATTTGTGTACTACCATATGCATGTCAATCTGTTCTTGTTTTGTCTACCCCTGGGACTGGATCTCAGGTACTGGGATCTGATTGTCAGCTCCATATGCCCGAGGCTGGAATGCTGACACTCACCCATTCATGAATTTTGCCTTGTAGGCTGTGAGTTCAGATGCTAACAATCATAAAAATTGAATCCTGGAGTAAGATGCTCATGGTGACACATATTTTCCTTTTCTGTGAACGTCCTAGGTGTCAGGTGTGAAGTTTCACACATAGGCAAATCTATATGCTATGTACTAAATGTAATAAATATCCTCTGTGTAACAATGGTCAATAAAATAAATGGTTAATAAATGAATTAAAAATAAAATGAATACCTATACTAAGTGCAATATGGGGTCAACATACAAAACTCAATCTCAGGTCCTGGCAACCGCCTAGCAGCTGAATTGGCTAGAGGCTGCTGTACTGGCAGTCACCCATTCAAGAAATGAGCCTTCTAGGCCCTGAGTTTAGATCCCAGCACTGCCAAAAATGTAATCTTGGAGGGAGAAGCCAAGTGTGACACATGTTTTATTTTTCTTTGAAAGTACTCGGTGGTAGGTAGGATGCAAATCTATATGCTATGTAATAGGATGTGATATAGGTAATAAATGTCCTAGATGGAATAATTGTCACAATAAATGATAAACAGATTGAATTAGTACTGAATCATTCTAAGATAAAATTAGATGTAATATTCATAGGATGATATTTAAGCTTAATTAATATTTTATTAAGCATTAACGGAATAAAAATTGCATGGAGACTTAATAAAATACCTAATAATTGGTAGTAACACATGATGCATATAAAATTTAGTTATATATACAGACATTTGTTTCATTCTATAAAACATGTAATTATATGTATGGATGTATGTACATATATGATAAACAATAGCAGGATATTGAGTAATCATTCATTAATGCTTTATTAATTGTTCAACGGCGACACATTATTAAATGGAGACATAATTTAATACCTAACAATTGGTTGTAATATCATCTATAATTTAATAATATACAGACATCTCTCTTTTGTAAATATAATATTTATATACAGGCATCTCTATTTATTTATACCTTGTTCACTCCTGGGGCTTGGTAGTTGAGTACGTGCCTAGTAAGCACGAAGCCCTGGGTTGGATTCCTCAGTGCCACATAAACAGAAAACCTGGAAGTTCTACTGTCTTTCAATCAATTGAGTGCTACCCTGGATCACAAACGCTTAGGGACAGTGTCTAAGCCCTTACTCAAGCCCCAGGACTACCGCAAAAAAAAGGACAGAATGTTCTAACTGCATTTATAGAAGGACAGGACTTCAAATACCTCCACACAGAGCAAGCTAGGAGTCTAGTACTAACAGCTGCCACCTAACCTGACTTAGCAAGATGTGAACCACTGCAACTCAGCTGCACGGAACCAGAAGCTGCTGCCTTACCTCCATCAACCTAGCTGCTCCGGGCTTTAAAACCAAGTCCTGGAAAGAAGTCTGCGAGACTCCTCGAAATATGGCTCCAAGTGGTAGAAGTCTAGCCTTGAGCAAATATTATTAGAACAGTATCCCCATGCTTTCAGTTCAAGCCCCATGGGTAACCCCCCAAAAAAACACCCCAGTACACCAGATGTGAACTTGTGTGGTTTGTGAAATGTTCCTCAAAGAGTTGTGATACTGAAGAAAGCACCCTAATTCTAATGACAGCTTGTGGAAGAGAGCTATGTGCTAAGCCCTTCATAGGGTGCTCTGTGCTAAGTCTTGCACAGGGAGCTATGTGCAGAGTCTTTCACAGGGTGCAGTGTGCTGAGTCCTGCATTGGGTGCTGTGTTCTGAGTTTTTCACAGGATGTTGTGTGCTGAGTCATTCAAAGAGTGCTATGTGCTTTGTCCTTCTCAGGATGCATTCTTTCATTGGGTCCTTGTAAGAGCTACACACTGATTATGCAGACAAGAATTTTGAGGCTCAGATATGTCTCCATGGCAGGGACAAATTATGTATTACTGAAGACTAGTGAGTTGTCTCCTGCAGACAATTGTTTTGTTCTGTTTTGGCTCAGTCATGAACCTTGAATTCAAGGCCTAGGCGCTGACCCTTACTTCTTGGGAGCATGGCTACCATTTCACCATGCAGAGCCACAGACCCCCTTGCAGAAGAGTGCCATGACCTAGGGGTCGATAGCTGCCTTCTTAGGAAGCTGAATCTGAGGATCTGGGTTCCAAAATATCCTAGACACAAAAGGTCCTATGACACTATTATCTCCAAGTTTAAACTAAGAAACCTGAAGTGGAAGCTTGGTACTTTTGGCTCATGCCTGTCATACTAGCTACTCAGGAGAATGAGATCTGAGGATCATGGTTCAAAGCTAGCCTGGGCAGGAAAGTCCTTGAGACACTTAGCTCCATTGGACCACCAGAAAACCTGAAGTGGCTCTGTGGCTCAAGTGGTAGAGCACCAGACTTGAGCTGAAGAGCTCAGGGACAGCACCCAGGTCCAGAAATCAACTCCTACAACCAACAACAACAAAGCAGAAACAAACTAACAAACCTGAAGTAGAGGGCTCGGAATGTGCCTTAGATGTAGTGGGCTTTGCATATATGAAACCATGGGCTTGATTTTTCTCGACCACCTCACTAGAAAAAAGCTTGAAGTGGCTCTGTGGTGTCAAGTGGGAGAGAGCTCTCCTTGTACAAGAAAAACTACATACAGTGCTGAGTTCAAGCTCCAGGACTGGGGTATGAATGCACCCACAGGGACACACACACATACACACACACACACACACACACACACACACACACACACACACACACACACACAAACACACACACACACACACACCAGAAGTGAAGCTGTGACACAGCATAGTAAAGCACTGAGCTTCTGCAATGAGCTCATGTTCAGCATCAGGCCCTGTGTTCAACCCAAAACCTAATCACCCAGGGCCCAACTAGGAGAGGTCAAAGGTTTCAAAACCTGATGAGCTTCATCAGCCCTAGATGACAGGAAGCTTTGTGATATCTGACATGTGCTTGGATTTCCCAAGCTTCCAGAAACCTAGGAGAGGCATCATAGGCCCATCATCGCCTGCAATTAAATATTTCATTAGGTTCAGTGCCCTAGTTGTCTGCCAGAAGGACTTCTGAATTATATTGAGCACTGTATCTGAACACGGGAATATAGTCTCACAAAGGCAGCATAAGTGCAGGAAACTTGGCATGCCAAGGGTGGTGGCACAAATGAAGGCTTCCTGTCAAAGCAGAGCACTGGTGAGAGAGATAGCTTGGGGGACAAAGAGGCCTTTTTCTCCTGACCTTCAGAGACTGCCCACACTCATCCTCACTAATTGGCCCAGATGGAATTGTTTATTACACAGCTGTATAGGAGTGAGGCCTTTGTTTGCCTGTTCAGACAATGAGTGAGACTTCTTCCTGCATCATGGGGTGGGGAGAAACCCTCAGGCTACACTGGGAATAGAGGGAGTCCTTGAACATGCACCATTTCGAAAGCACTCTCTGTGCTATAAAATCATTGTACTAAAAACAAATTTCCTAGTTTGGTTCTGTTCATCATAACTACTATGGAGCTTCACCTAAAGGAATACATCCATACATACACAAAGACATGGAAGTACAGGCCCTTTTTGCAGGGGCAGGTCCTGGGGTTGGAATATGAGCCTAGGCATTGACCCTGAGCTGCTTTTGCTCAACGGTATTGCATTAACCTTCTGTCACAGCCCCACATCTGGGCTTTTCTGTGATCTCTTAGAAATAACAGTGTCATGGACTTTTCAATACTGGCTGGATTCAAACTAAGGTTCTCTACACCTCAGCCTCCTCAGAGCTGAAATTACAGTCAGCAGCCACTGGCACCTCCTTTTCTTTCTTTCTTCTTTTTTTATTCTGGACAATCTGACTTTTTAACATGGTCATTTAAATGGTTCGAATTTATAAGTAAACTACCTAATGTTCTTTATAGCTGCTCTCTCTGAGAACGATTTCTCTCCTTATCTTCTCCTCTGGTCACAGCTTTACAGGCAAAAGTGAGAAATAAGTTTCCCAGGATTTGGGAGTAAATGTCCAGAGGACATGCCATGCAGTAAATTTACTCTCAGGATGAGTGGATCAAAAGCTGGAGCGATCCTCATGCAGTCTGCAGTGCTCCTTTTGCCTATAAAATGACCAAATAATTATGAATGTTTTGTGTCTCCAACCTTGATTATCTACAACACACTAGAAGCATCTTCCTGTTTCTGTTTTTCTCTAGTACCTCTCAAGATTTAGACTAAAAGTTTGTGTGGAGCAGTTCCTTGACGAATCCCTGAGGAAAGTTGCTTGAATCCTCTTTAGGAGATCTCCGTCCAAAGCCAGCCTGAGCAGGAAGTCTGTGAGCCTCTATTCTCCAATAAATCACCAGAAAACCAGAAGTGGAGCAGTTTCCCAGAGGGTAGAGCTCTAGCTTTGAAAGAGAAAGCCAAGCAGGAGATACTGGCCAGAGCAAGCAGGAAAGCCTGGGAGGCGCTTAAGTCCAATTATTGACCAGATGGCTGGAAGTGGAGCTGTGGCAGTGGTAGAGCCCCAGCCTTGAGTCAAACATCCCAGGATGGCATTGGGCCCTGTGTTTAAGCCCTGGGATGACCACAAAAAAAGTTCAAAGAGAAGGCCAAGTTATGTATCTGTGCCTTATCTACTTATGTGTGAATTACCTCCCTGAGTGCAAACAGACCATATGCAATGCTTCTACTTTTATCTACTTATTTATTTTTCAGAGAAGCCCATTTCACATACTACTATAACATTATCTTCATTTCAGGCCCATTGCTTTTCTCTTCCACGGTTCCAGGCCTGTGTCCTTATATGATGCACACTTAGGCTTTCTGCAGTGTTTATTTACATTTTAATGTGAGGCCAATGCAGGAACAATCACAAATCAGGCAGGGGAAGAGAAGATCAGGTTTCTTAGAAGTAACCGGTATTCAGAAAAAATTAACTTGGGGAGAAAACTGGCAGCCTACTTATGTAAAAACTAACATTAAGAAAAATATGAGGGGGCTGGGAATGTGGATTAGTAAGAGAATGTTTGCCTAGCATGCAAGAAGCCGTGGGTTTGATTTCTCAGTAGCACATACACAGAAAAAACCAGAATTGATGCTGTGGCTCAAGCAGTAGAGTGCTAGAGACAGTGTCCAGGCCTTGAGATCAGCTGAAAAACTGACAAAGAGGTAGGTAGGTAGGTAGGTAGGTAGGTAGGTAGGTAGGTAGGTAGGTAGGTAGGTAGGTGGGTAGGTAGATAGACAGACAGACAGACAGACAGACAGACAGACAGACAGATAGATAGATATTTAGATAGATAGCCAGATAGATAGACACCCAGATAGATAGACACCCAGATAGATAGACAGCCAGATAGATAGATACAAAGATGATAGATGAATATGGTCTTGGATGTCAGGAGGGAAGAAGGGAAAAATTAGCAGTCATGAGGTCTTCTGCATTGTGCCAGGATACCAGCATAACATTCACATAATCACAGAGCACAAAGACTGTCTCTGTCCCACGTCTCAGGCAGCTGAGGGCCCCAGAGCCAGGAGGGAAGAGCCAGGTTCTAACTAAGGTGCTTGGAGAGAGAACAGAAATGACCCTGCCTCTCCTTGGACTCAGGATTGGCATTAATGATGTGCAGAATGAAGGAAAGAGAATGGAATCGCCGAGGTAGAAGAAGGGCCTTCAAATCTGACAGAGGAAGAGTGAAAAACCCACCCCTTAAGACCAGAGATCAGGTTTTTCAACTATGTTCCTCCCCTCCCCCGCCATCCGCCACACACACACTAAACTGGCTCTCTGTTCATAACCTAAAGACAGCTTGTGGTTCCCTTCACTTGAGGAAGGAAGGTTAATTAGTCATTGAAGAGGCTGAGAAAAGGCTGACCCTGGTGTAACTCTAACAAATGTTTGAAGATCCCCCCCCCCAGTTGTTGGCTCTGCCTGGAATGAATGAAGTGGTTTTGCAGCTGACTACCCTGTTGAGTGTGTATATTCTGCCTCCAAATCCTGTAGGCCTTGGTCTCTTCACCTAGCCTGGCTTTTGCAACTATATTCTGTCCTTCAAATACAGTGTTATAATGGAGTTCTTCCTGCTAACAAGGCTGGGGCTCCTTAGAACGTCATTTGAACCCAGGATGGGTCAATAATGTTTCTTTCCTGCTTCTGTACCTTGAGAACTCTAAGAATATTTAGAGTGCAAGTAACTTCTCATCACCAAGGGAAACCCAGGAAACTTGAATATCTGACCTTTCAGAAATGGAAGTCAGAGTGTCATAGACTTTCCTACTCTGCTGGTTTTACCCTGTGATCCTGAGACCTCAGCCTCCTAAACCAGGGTGACAGGCATGAGCTACTGATTCTCTGCTAGGTTCAGAACTGTAATGACATTGTCAGTACAAGTCAACTGCTTATCACAAAGGGCTTGTGGAGCATATTAACCCTTTCAACATTGGAACTTTCAGAACCTTGTAGCACACAAGGTTATAATGCTAGAGTCTGAGAGGCTGGGCATATGGATCTACTAAACTTGAACCTTGAGCTCTGACTCCAATTCTGGTGTACATCAGAGTTCATTTTCCAGAGAATGTTCTCTTAATTAGCAAATAGGAAAAGTACTTTGATTAACCCTCATTTTTTTCCAGTTGTATGTCTCAAACTCAAGCCTGGGCACTGTCCCTGAGACCTTCAGCTCAAGGCAAACAGTACTCGTTTAGACACAGTGTCTTTTGGTGGTTCATTGGAGATAAGAGTCTAACAGGCTTTCCTTGCCTAGCCTGTCTTTGAACTGTGGTCTTCAGCTCTCAGTCTCCTGAGAAGCTAGTTTTCCAGGTGTGAGCCACCAGCATCTGGCCTATTATTTTTGATAGTCCAGGGGCTTGATATTAGGTCCGGGGTACTGTTTCTGAGATTCTTTTTCTCAAGAATAGAGCCCTACCACTCGAGCCACTCCACAGCGTCTGGGTTTTTCTGATTATGTGGCACTGAGCATTCAAACCATGACCTTCATACATGCTGAGCAAGCTCCTTACCACTAAGTCACATTTCTATCCCTACCCTTACAATTTTAGCCCTCAACTTGCCTATCCTCAAGAAAAGGCTTCTGAGTATAAATCATTTAAAATCTCTACAGGAAGGTGTCCAAAGATAAAGAAGACAAAGCTCATCTGTGAGAGAGACTCTAAACATGTGAAGACTGTGACAAATGCTTCCATTTAATTATGTGTCATTTTTCAACACTTAATAAAGTATAAATGAAAATGAGCCAATGCCCTAAATTATTGTATATTTTATAATAAATGTAAAACGTGTGCTAAATATTATATGTATAATAATACTAAATACAGGGACTAGGGAGGTGGCTCAGTGGTAGCACGCTTGCCTTGCATGCATGAGGCCTTGTGTTCGATTCTTCAGCACCACATGAGCAAAAAGAAAAAAAAGCCAGGAGCGGCGCTTTGGATCAAGTGGTAGAGTGCTAGCCTTCAGCTGATGAGCTGAGGGACAGCGCCCAGGCCCAGTGTTCAGGCCCCACGATCGGACCCCCCCCAAAAAAAGCAAATGAAAATAATGCAAAATACAACAAACAATAAATAAATGTATCAAATAAAAAATAAAATACAAAAACAATGATAAAAATCAAAATATGTAATAAACATACATATGTAAGTATGTATCATATATTACACATGTATAGAAATATTTTTTTCCATTGCAGGGCGTTCATTTGGGCCCTGGGAACTCTAGCCTGAATTTGTTTTTCGCAAGTACAATGAGCTTCGCCTTTACCCATGGTGCAAAAGAGTTACCTGAACGGTGATATCAGATCACAGCAATTGCCGAAATACTGTCTCCAGTTGCAAGACAGTGGCTTAATTTTTTTAATGAAAGCTGTTATGTTCATTCAGTTCCATACAGAACATTAAAAAAAAAAGCAGTGTAGAATTTTTTTACAGCTTTTCAGACAGCCTTACCTTACCCCAAAGTGCTTCTCTGAGCAATATTTTTTTTTCCTTTTTGTGTACGTTTTTTATTGCAAAAATGTTGTACAGAGGGGCTGGGAAGTTAGCTCAGTGGTAGAGCGCTTGCCTTGTATTCCTGAGGCCCTGAGCTCGATTCCTCAGCACCACATAAGCAAAAAGAAAAAAGCGGGAAGTGGCACTGTGGCTCAAGTGGTAGAGTGCTAGCCTTGAGCTGAGGAGCTGAGGGACAGTGCCCAGGACCAGAGTTCAGGCCCCGCGACCGGACCCCCCCCCCAAAAAAAAATGTTGTACAAAGGGATCACAGTTACATGAGCAAGGTAATAAGTTCATTTCCTATTGAGCATTGTTGCCTCCTCCTTTATTTTCCTCCTACCATCACTTCCCTCCCATCTCCACAAATACTCCTCCTGCTGAGTTCAGTGACTTAATTTTTTTTTCAATTTTTGGCTTGGCGTGGGGTTTGAACTCAAGTAGTGGCAACTCTGCACCTTCCCTCACATTGCTACAGATTTTCCAAGACCCTGATTTCAAATCCCAGGCTAGGGAAGAAAACCGGCAGAAATTCTAAACCAGAGAGCTTTATTTCTTTTTAATTTAGTTAAATAATTAATTATTTTTCAATTTATGCTTTATTTTCCCAACCATAGGGCTTGAACTCAGGTCGTGGCTTCTCTGACTCAGCTTCCATCACCCTAGGCTTGGGTGCACTCTCTGGATCCATAGCCAGTCCTGGGATCCTAGGCCCTGAGGGTTTGCAGGAAGAAAAAAAAAAGTAGGATACTACAAAAAGTGGCATGCTTCAGAGGGCTGGGTGGTTTACGTTTTTTTCTTTACACTGTGGGTCTGAATGACAAGACTGCAAAGTGGACATGACCTGCAAGTGCTAAAGGCTGGCAGGCTATCAGGGAAGCCACTGGCCAACCTGTCAACATTGGCCCGGGTTTCACATCCCAGTCCTGACTCCTACCATTGGCAAGAGATCACAAGAGAGTCCTTCCTATGCATAGGAATACCAATTGAAATAGTAGTTTGTGCATCGATATAGTCTAAAATTGGATGCAATAATCCTAGAAACTCTGATTGATTATAATTAATAGTATATTAAGCATGGAGTGAATAATATACCTTCAATGGTGGTATAATAAATGCCTAAGAGTTGGTAAGAATGTAGTAGGTGTCATTCAATCATAAACAGCTCTGGCACTCTCTACCAATATATATTTATTGGTATACCACCATCTGCCTATCCATGTATCACTGTTTTGGCCAAACCTGGGGCTGGATTTCAGCACCTGGGAACCACCTGACAGCTTCATTGGCTAAAGGCTACTGTGCTCACCCTCACCCATTCATGAATTGGGCTTGCTAGGCCCTGAGTTCAGATCCCAGCACTGCCAAAAATTTATCTTGGAGTAAGAAGCCGAGTATGACACATGTTTTCCTTTTCTGGGAGAGTCCTGAGTGTCAGGCATGATGGATATCATATCTACAAATCTGGATGCTGTGTGATAGGATGTAAACAATGTAATAAATGGTAAAGGTGTCATCAGAGTCAATAAATAAATGGTAAATAAATGAATAAAACAATAAATAAAATGAATAACCACACCAAAAACGATATGGACTGAATATCTGTATGAAAGTATAAATCCTAACTTTAAAATATATATAAGGTGTATGTTTTCCAGGAGTGAGGCTTGAATTCAGGCCTAGAGAACAGGCCTGACTTTCTTGTCTTCAAACATGGTAAGATTCCCCTTCTCCCATATATTTATCCAGACTTTGAGTTCGAATCCCAGGAATGGAAGAAAAAATGGCATGAATTGCAAACCAGGGAGCTAAATAATTTTTTTTTAATTGCGGGCTATTGGGGAAGCCATAGTCCCACAGAGAAACATAGGCCTAGATTTCAAATCCCAGACATTCCACTTCAAGATGGCGGGATATCCAAAGAAACTAGGTCTCATCCATAGGAATAATGATGTAATGTTATCAATGTCAGAATTCAATGTGTTACTCGTGAATGATACTCATATAAAATTAAACATCATGTTTTAAGTAGGCTGATAGGTCTTATGAGGCATTAAAAGAATACTATATCTTACAGGGACACAATATTTTCATGCCATTGATTCAAGTAAAGTTTTATTAAAGATGAAAACAATAACATTAATTACATGGAGACATATTAAATACCCCAGAATTTGTAGGAATGTAGTTTATAAAACAGAATGATAGATAGACATCTCTGGCACTCTATAAAGATATATACTTATTAGCATGCTACCATCTTTCAATCTGTTCTTGTTTTCTCAACCCCTGGGACTCAATCTCAGGTCCTAGGAACTGCCTGTCAGCTCAATTTGACCCAGGATGGCATGCTCACCCTCACCCATTCATGAATTTGGTCCTGCACTCCCAAAAAATGAATCATGGAGTAAGAAGCTGATGGTGACACATGTTTTCCTTTTCTGTGAAAGTCCTGGGTGTCAGGTATAAAGTGGAATATATATGCAGACATATAATCCTATGTAATCAATGTAATCAATGTTCTATGTGTCATAATAGTCAATAAAATAAATGGTCAATACATGAATGAAACAAAAAATAAAATGAATAAATAAACTGAATGCAATATAGAGTCTACCTATGTATGAAATAAAAATCATATATTTAAAATGTACATGAATAGGATGATTTCTAGTGCTGAGGATCGAAATCAGGCCTAAAGAACAGACTTGAATTTCTTCACTTCAAAGAGGTGAGTTTCTCCTTCCCACACAGTGCAATAGAGTTACCCAGCCCATGAGTTCCAATCCCAGTCCTGGCAGAAAAAATGGCATCTCTATATCATGTGACACCAATTGTTAGGCATTTCATTATGCTTCCATTTAAGGAATGCATTTGTTTAATAAAGTATTAATCAAAATCTATCACTGTCATAAAATATAATTGTGTATAATTTTATCCTAGAATCATTCAAGAACTTCCCATTCAATCATGACATACTTCACATTCCATTGGTATTCATACAGATAGGTATTCATATGGATAGGAATGAGTTTCTTAGGATCTTCTGCCATTTGGAGGTGGCAGGACAAGAATTCCAACTGTGGGCTCCAGCTCCCACCACTTCAACACGAGGATAGGCAACTCACTGGTCTGTGCCCAAACATCAGGAAGACCAATGATTAGGCAGACACCAGTGGTTCTCAGCAGTCCTCCATGATACTTACAAGGCTGTGAAAGAGGACTATGGTCAAAGTCACCTAGGCAGGAAATTGTTAAGACCCCTGTCCAACTTCAGTGCCAACAAAGTCAGAAGCATAGCCATGTGGCTCCTGTAGTAGAGGGCTAGTCTTGCGCAAAACAGCTCACTGACTGTGCCCAGATCCTTAGTTCAAGGTCGGGGACTAGCAACAAACAGACATACACAACAATCTGTGCAGCCATCCAGCTAAAGCAGGTTACCCTCTTGTCCCCAAGTGAATTGGACAGAATTCCCTGGGAAAGGGGCTGGGGGAGCCGCTGTCATTTGACTCCTCCCATGCTGCCTGCATCACAGGATTCTGGCCACACCTCCATTTTTTCATGGTTCTTTCTGACCAATGGGATACAAGAATGATGGCCATGCCCACTATCCACCTTGTAGCACCAGGATTCCCTCTGTTGGTTGACAACACTACCAGCAGTTGAGGAAGGTAGAGGTGGCTGAGTGGTGAGCAAGAGTCTTGAGGCGACTTTGCAGTAGAGTAGGGGAATTGACGTCGTAGTCAGTGAGAGGGAGAATAGATGGTTTCCCAGAGCCTGGGAACGTGGCCATCCCATCTTTCCCGTACCAGTGCTCAGATGTCTGAAACAACAAGACTACTTGAGAGAGCTGCGGGCAAGAAACTACTGCCAGAACACCAGCTGAAGAAACCTCCTGACAGACCTTCAACATTCAAGAAAACCAAGAACATGAAAAAGGGAGGGATCTCTAAGACAATCACCACTAGGGAGCATGATTCTACGGAGCTTCTGGCCAAATATGATGCTGAGTGTGGGCCTCCCCTGCCTTTGGACATAGTCACAGCCATTAGGGTCCAGATTTTCAAGAGTCCCCATACTACCACGGATCTGCAGAGGTGCTACTGACACATAGTACCCGCCCGGGACTGCAGCAAATAAGAAACCAGGTGCTCTGTGCCAAGATCCAACCACTGAAGCAGGAAAAGACAGACCTGCAAGACAGACCTGCAAGATTGACTGGAGAAAAAGAGGGAGAAGGTAGCCCATGTGCAGGAAGCACCAAAAACAGAGCTAGAGAACCACAAGCCACCCATACAGAGGTCAGCTTTGGCAGAAATCGATTTACAGTCTGCACCAGCCCACGTGTGGCAGACAGCCAATGACAGAGAAATGGAGCAAGAAGCTCTCACCAACTGCCTATAGGCCACAAAGTGGCACGTGGAGATTGTGGCTTCTGTGGTCACTAATGCAGAGAAGGAGACTGAAATGTTCTTTGAACAGCTGAATGATGTTACCCTTCAGCTCAAGGAAAAGACCAGAAGTTTTGATGACCTGGAGGAAGTGAACACAGGGTTGCAGGAGAAGCTGGATGTGCTCTGGACACAGAGGAGCAACAAGAAGAAGAGAATCTGCAAGTTCCATCAAGATCTGGTGGGGTGTGAGGTACTGAAGAGATGACTGGACAACCTGTTCTGGCAAGTGACCACAGCGAATCTGGAACAAGACACATTCACAGAGGACTTGAGCATTGAGAGGTCAGTGCAGAAGGAGGACGCCCAGTGGCTGACCAAGCAGGTGAACCAACTGACAGAGGAGAATGTGAGGGGCAAGGCAGGTACATAGATAATGAGCTGGGGTAACTGAGAAGGAAGCTTGCAGAGACACAGTCCCCCGTGGGACAATCTCAGACTGAGCTGCAGCTACAGGCCCAGGCCTACCACATGCAGATGGACTTTAAAAACCTGGAGGAACAACTTCACATCCGGATCCAGGAAAACCAGAGGCTTCACCTCCAGAACGTGGAGCAGCAGGAGCAACTGCCGAGACTGGAGGAGAAGGCCAAGGATCGGCCTGAGATCCCCAAGACCCCAAGATGCTCATGTATGTGCAACACACAGCTGGAAGCACTGCTGGCCCTGACGCAAGACGCTCTCCACAGTGAGAAGGAGGAGCTCGCCAGCATCCTGGGCACAGAGCAGCAGGTAAAGAAACATCTGCGGGAACAGCTGGACTGTTCAGAGGAGAAGATAAAGGAATGGAAAGAGGTGGCTGAGAGAGAGAGCCAAGTGGCTTGGGAACTGCAGGATTGGCAGTAGCAGTCCCTGGCCCAGCTGCAGGAGCTCAGAGCCACCTGTGAGCAGCACATAGCCTCCAATGAGGGGCAGAGCTCTGAGATGGAGGCCCTAAAGCAGCACCTGCAAAGGCAGAACCAGCAGCTGGAGCAGCTGAAGCAAGTGCAGGGCTCGACCAACTGGGAGGACCAGGTGGTGCCCTCAAAGTGGCAGGAAGTAAAACAATACCGGTCACCTGCTGTTTGTCAAGTAAGCTAGTTCCTTGTACATGCCTTCAAGCAACCACAGAGGTCAAGAAGACTTTTTGAGCTTTACTGTCAGCTCCCAACAATGTGGTACTCCAGACATAACAGAGTTAACTTGCAAATGAGCATGGATATGCATATGTGTGATCGAAATATTCTATTTACACAGGTGTAAATTAGATTTTTGGGGGTTGATTGTAGTTCTTGAACTAAGAGCCTGGGTGATATTCCTGAGCTTTTTCTCTCAAGGCTACCACTCTACTACTTTGAGTCACAGTTCCAATTCTGATTTCCTGTTGGTTGTTTGGAGATAAGACGCTCATGGACTTTCTTGCCCAGGATGGCTTCAAACCATGATCCTTAATCTTAGCCTCCCAAGTAACTAAGATACCAGGCATAAGCTATTGATTTTTTAAATAATTTAGTAAATTGTATAATTACAGAAGTTATAAATTATCATTATAACCTGTGTAATATATGTGTGTATGTATATTTCAATGCATACAGATAGAAATATTTTAACATATTTTTGTATATACAGTAGATTTATGAAAAATGTTCCTTCGTTATAAAATAAATTGGAAACAAAGTTAATAAGGAGCAAAACAAAGGAATTGTTACATGTTCCTTATTGTTGAAGGGAATATGAATTGAGATAATCAGTTTGGGAAAGCCATCTTTACTTTAACAATATGGATAATGGCTATTAATTCCAATCTATCTATTTGCCCATATTGTGGATCCTCACATATGAGTGTCAAAATCAAACCACACTGTTTGCTTTTGTGTTTAACAAACCTGTTATAATTTAGGAGATAGATGAAATAATTCATTAAAGATTAAAATAATAGTAAGTGAGGCTATGAGTTAGAGCTGAAAAAGATTTTAAATAAGATAATAGCTAATTAAATTGCATTTTTCTTACTTTTACTATATTGTCATGTCCCTCATTCCCACATTAGGGAATTACAGACGGTTCTCAATAAATTATATGTACAATTATGAAAAAATGTATTGAAGGAATGTGAGCACAGTGTGGTTTTAGCTTATTGAGAACTGTACTGGATAGTGTGTTTTTGAGGACTTGAAAAACGTTGTGATGGGATGAAGGGATGGATGTGCTTATTCTGAAAAATTGACAAGAAGATTGCTTCCAGAAAGATAGTGGTGAATTTTTCCAAAAGGTTACAGTAAAATCACTTTCACAACCATGTTCACTGCTGCACTATTCACCATCTCCAACTTATGGAAACAGTCCAGATGCCCTTTGGGGAAGGGATGGTTGGAGAAAGTGTGGCATATATACACAATTGGATTGCACCCATCCATTATGAAGACCGTTGCATTATTTGCAAAGAAATGGATAGATCTAATAGGTAACACTTTATGCAAGTTTACACAACAGTATTAACCAATGCATGCTATTTTCAGAGGAGTATTTCAAAGGTGTAATTTCTTATAAAATTGAACTTTTAATCCATCAAAATGAATACCAGGAAACTATCGTTAGGAAGATGTGAGGGGAAGTCAAAGGGAAGGTATAAAGAGACTTGGAGGAAGAGAGTGAGGGCATAATATACAATGCAGATAGTATGAAACCAGAAAAAACTAAAGTGGGGTGAGTTTTTGAAGGGTGTGGGAAAGTTAAGTAAAGACCCACTGTACTTATAAACTGATTTGTTGAATGAAAATTCCTTTGTACAGCTATTTAATATAATAAAAATATAATTAAAAACAATGGATACATCTGATCTTAAACTGCATTCTCTCAAACCATGAGTCAATATAATAGTTTCCTTCTCAGAAATTTTCTTTGCAGGTTTTTCCCTCATAATGACAGAAAAGTGACCAACACAATGAATATCAATACATCAAACTGCACATCATAAAGATACAAAATATAAAAATCACAGTAAAAATGTTAGAATTCATCACATGATAAAATAACAGGAAGAATGTATCAAATTCTGATTGTTTTTCCAAGTACTTTACATATGGTATCTAATTTAGTCCTCACAATAATCCCATAAAGGGGAACTACTTCCCTTTTTAATTGTCAGATGATGATATTCACATCTTCAGAGTTGTAATTACTAGTACAACTTTGCACACATTGTAATTGTTAGCATGAGGCCCATCTCCTAACTTCATTCTATTTTATCACCAGTACTTAATCTAATAATTCTAGAAAAATTTCCCAGAATTATTGTGTACCCTGTAATAATATTTCTTTGTTAGAAAATAGGTAACTGTAATATGAAAACTCCAAGTTCATAATCATTTATACCTCCCTGGTGAAAGAAACTGGTAAATTATAACATTCTTGATTTCTGGATCAAAATAGTAGAAACCATATTCTATCCCATGACTCAACACTGCACTGCCTGGGGACCCCATCTCTGTTTAAAACAATCTTACTGAAAAAATGATCTCCGCAATTCCTGATGGAAACAGATTGTAGGTCTTATGGACCAGTGATTTCCACATTGTAGCTCACCTAAGTTGTTTACCATAAGAAATATTTTGAGTGCTTTTTTTATCCAACATTTTGAGAAAAATGTACTACTTTTAAATGCTATTAAAGCAAGACTGATAAAATGTCAACTTGACCCCAGATAAATATTTTTCCTTTCATATACCCAAAAATGCAGTCAGACCTATCATTGTTAGGAACAACAGGTTAAAAATCACAGACACCAAGACCTAAGCATGAATTAAAGACTCTCCAACTTGTGAATACAATTGGTTTAAAAAGACATAAATACTACTGCATTAAAAAAAATCTTATGATACTGAAGTTTAAATTATAAACTATTAACAATTGAAAATCAGTCATTTTCTTGGGAGTAGGACACAAAACACAAGATTAATCTTAATCCTTTTAAAAGACCTTTATTTATTACAAATTCAGTCATAACTAAAAAGATTCAAAAACTAACTGAAGTACAGAGACACCAAGGAAATAATTTAACTGCATCATCTACATTCAGTAAACTGTGTTAATAGAAAACAAAGTTATATAAATAATTAGCTTACCCATTCACTTACATTCTTTTATTCTATTTCATTTAGTTTCATAAAAACTGGCTTTTTATAAAATGATGCATAAAAAGCCTATAAACCCACTTACATTTTCAGATCTTAACAATATTTATTTCAGAAATGTCTGTTTTATTTTATTTTCTATTTTTATTTTATTGTGAAAATACTGTACAGAGGAGTTACAATTACATGGGCAAGATAATGAGTACATTTCTTATCAAGCATTTTAGCCTCCTCCTTTGTTTCCCCTTCCCATCCCTTCCCAACTTCCGCCCCCCCCACCCCGCTTGAAAGTTGTAAAGTTTGTTTTCGACATAATGACTTGTACATCTCATTGTTGCAATGGGTCCAACTGTATCCCTATTTAAATGATTTGATTTTCCCCTTCCCATCCACAAATTATACCGACATCAAATACGATGAAAGCTCTATAGTCAATGAACTGAAATAATAATAAAATATTCAAAGTCTTTCAGAAATTCAGAAAGACTTTCTCTGGGATGTTACTTATATTGGAAAAGATATTCAAAAAGCCTTATTTGTAAAGTTGATGTAGTTACTCCTACAAAAGAACCATTAGTGAAGATCACTTTGAATGTACAAAACAACTTCAAATATATCCACAATCTGGAGATGGCACAGGCTTTTTTGGGGGGAGGGGTTTCGTCGTGGGTCCTGAACACAGCATGGGTGCTGTCCTTCAGCTCTTCAGCTCAAGGCTAGCACTCTACCACTTTAGCCACAGTGCCACTTCCGGCTTTTTTCTTTTTGCTTATGTGGTGCTGAGGAATCAAACCCAGGGCCTCAGGCATGCAAGGCAAGCACTCTACCACTGAGCCACCTTCCCAGCCCCGTGTTTATTTGTTTTTGAGAGAAATATCTAACAAGCATAACTCCAATACCGATTTTCAGTCAATATGATGGGATATTCAAATGTAATAAATATGAGATTATCTCTTAGTGAGAATAGATATGATCTTACAAAGAAAGATTTTTTTTCAACAGAAATCTGGAAAGAGTTTATCTACCTTGTGGTTCCCAGGAATAACCAGAGAGTTATGTTATACCTTTATGTTTGTTGGTCAAACTCACTCCATGAGTATATCTTAAAAGTATAACAAATTTAAGAGGGAAAATACATGTTTTGTACTTACAGTCATCTTACAGTAATAACTTACTACCTAATTAGGTCTGTATCTTCTTACCTAATATATAATAAGAGCTGAAAGCAGTCCTTTATCTAACTGAATGCTGTAAATGCTTTGATTATGAAGATATTATTATTTGACAAATAAAATGTACAGATGGTGGTTCCACTGAAATGACATAACAGAACACTGATAAATAAAACAATTGCAACACAGTTAGCTCTTTTCAGCCTCACCCTGTCCACATTGGCAAGCAACATTGCAACAGAACATGCAAACATATAAACATACACACATGCACACATGTACACACACCTATAAATGCATGCTAAATTCAGGGTTTATTATACAAAAAATTTCAAATATAATATTAGTGATTAGTACAAATGATAATTTGCCTTATTACAAAAATATACATACTCCAGTCACCCCGGGTGTTACATTTTACCTGCCTCTCCACATGTGACCACTTAATGTATTTTAATTAATTAATTAACTAATTAATTCATTCGTTTGTTTGGTAGTAATAATAGGGCTTGAAGTCAGGGTCTGGCTGTATCTCAGTATTTAGTTTTTATTCTTTTAGTTTTCTCAAGGCTAGCATTTTACTGCTTAGAATACAGCTCCATTTCTAGCTTTTGCTGGTTAGTTTCAAAACAGAATCTAATGGACTTTTTTTACTTGGTCTGGTTTCAAATCACATCCTCAGATTTCATCTTTCTAATTAGCTAGGATTAATGGCATGAGCCACCAGTGTGGCTTCTACTTTTTCCTCTATATTTATCTAATGCACATACTTACATAGTAATTTAAAACGGAGTATAGAACAAAGATGTACAGTGATGACATTGTCCTCTCAGAAATTCAAGTTAGTAATTTAAATTTCTTCTTAAGACCATACACAAAAAATGCCATGATATAGTATGAGAGAACTAACAATTGAACATATGAGCTTTAAGAGACTTCTAATGGATCCATTATTTTTTGTTACCCATCATTAGAAAAAAAATGTATAATGCAGTAAAATAGAAGTCCTTTGCATGACTACTTAAATTCCTTGTTATTTGAAGACACTTTGTTTTCATCTAAAAAAGTAGGCCTGTCTGTCGTCTTCAAGTGATTTTGATGAGTGAAGGTACTTAATGAGAAGTCTAAATGTATGAGTAGTCCTTCGCTATCAATTAAATCTAACTTTTTCTTCTTGGAGAATATAATGATCAAAGCAATAGTTGAGAATCAGCAAAAAATATTTCAGAATCATGCTTCTAGTAGAAGTGAGTCACCAGTAAGTAATTCTTGACACCATTTTCCACAAAGTTTTCTCACAGATATAATCGGCCTGCCTTTTCTAGCTGCTGATTTCAGTCAGATCTGTTGCTAGAATTATCAATGATTTAGATTCTTGTCTGTAATTTGGTCAAATCTATGTCTCTTTATGTAGGCCACTAAAAATATATTTACTAATTTCAAGTAAATACATAAATTCTATTTCTATCTTTTAAAAAATAAAATTCTGTATGCACTATAAGTTGATCAGAGGCATGGATTTTGTGGCTAGCTAAATCATTGCACATCTCTCTGTCTCTCACTTCCTCTCTCTTTCATGGTTCTCATAGATAACATGACTGCTCCACAATTATCCTAATTTATTTTGCTTTTATATTTTTGGTTGTATCATTTCACTTTCTGCTCTGCCATTTCCCAAATCATGTATATAGAAAGCACTATTCCTTTTTTAATTTTTTTGTCAGTCATCAGTCCTGAACATTTGGCCTGGGCACTGTCCCTCAGCTCTTCAGCTGAAGGCTAGCACTCTATTACTTACGCCTCAGCCCCATTTCGGGATTTTTCTGCTTATGTGTGCTGAGGAATTGAACCCAGGGCCTCATACATGCAAGGCAACCACTCTACCACTGAGACACCTTCTATTTTCTCATTCCTAGAAGAAGCTGCACATGAGGACAACACTGATCCTCATTTTCAGTCTGTACCTTTGAATACGGAGGTACATCTTTCCTCTGCTCTCCATCAATTCCTTACTTTCCAGTTAGAATTACTTAGAATAATAAAAATGGAAAAAGAGAAAATAAATCATCATGAAAAAAATGCAGATGCAGAAAATTCACTGTATTTTTCTCACAAGTTCAACCAATGTGAACTATTGGGGAAATACATGGACACCTTATTCCCACTGTCACTGAAAGTTTCTAGTTAGGCAATTCTGATGAAGATAAGGACCAAAATGAAAAAGTGACGAATTGCAAGAAAAAAAAATTTGAGTAGGATCCAAGCAAATTTCTTCTTTGGGCTGCTGAAAATTATCGGCTTACCAGAGTCTGGAGACTACTTTCCATAAAGGCCACTCATGTGAATACTAGGGATGAAGATGAATATACCCCTCTTCATCGGGAAGCCTACAGTGGATAGTTAGATATTGTCCAAGAGTTGGTGGCTCAAGCAACAGATATTCATGCAATAAGTGTGAGTGGTTGGACACCCCTGTACAGTGATTATTCGTGCAATAATAAACAGTGTGGCATCTTTCTTACTTCATCATGATGCAGATACCAATGCCAAACTAAAGGCCTCTTGACTCCCATGCATCTTGATGCTGGGAATAGAGATAGCAATGATACACTGGATCTCCTTCTGTTGAACCATTATATCAAACCAGGTCTGAAGAACAACTTGGAAGAAACTGCCTTTGATATTACCAAAAGGATAAATATGTATCACTATCTCTTTGAATTGTGGAAGGCTGTACAAATTGTTCTCTTAAGTCGTAATGGTTTGGTTAAGTTTGTTTTTTTTTTTCTTTTTTTGCTGAGTTTTATATTTTTATTGTGAAAAACCATAGAGAGGGGTTACAATTAAATGGGCAAGGTAATGAGTACATTTCTTATCAAGCATTGTTGCCTCCTCCTTTATTTCCCCTTCCCATTCCTTCCCATCTCCCCCCTACTCCCCTCCCCCTACAACCCCTACCCCCAACAAAAGTTGTAAAGTTCATTTTTCAACATGACTTCTTGTACATCTCACTGTTGCAGTGCTTCAACCTGTATTCCTACTTAAACAATTTTTCCCATCCCCTCCACAAATCATACCAACATCAAATACAATAAAAGCAGGGGTTATATGGTGGGGGAGGGACATACAAAGCAACAAAGAAATCATCTTATAAATATGTTAGAAACAATCGCAAGAAAGAAAAAAAAAAACATTTGAATCCTTATCTTGGGGTTCATTGCACCTAACATCAACTTATCTGACCGTTTCTGCTTGTCTCAGACATATTAGTTATTGCAAATAAGGGAAACTATGGGACTTATGTTTCCTTGGGCCTGGCTTACTTCACTTAATATAAATTTTTCCAAGTCTTTCCATTTCTTAACAAATGGGGCAATGCCATTCTTTCTCATGGAGATAAAGAATTCCATTCCATAGAATTCTTTTTTCCAATCCATTCATCTACTGAGGGGCATCAAACAAGACCATACGAAAGTTACCAGAAAAACTATGTTTATTGCAGCATTATTTAGCATAGCTAAGATATCAGTTAAGTTTCTTAAACTTCAAAATGCCAGTCCATTCTTTGTGTCCATACAAAATATTTTTACAATCCAAATAACAGCAATGTTTTACTGTAAAAATTCCGTGGAATTTTTCCAAGTGAATTGCCTGACTTTGATGTCAAAATATATTTGAGTGTTTGTGTATATCTATAATGATTTCTGCAGAGTTTATGATTTTTTAATCAGAAATAATTTGATCTTATCTGTTGAAATGAGTAGTACAGAAACTAAAGGTATTTCTGGTTCTTGTCTGAAAAAAGTATATTTTAAAATATTCTATATTCTGTGTTTGCATAATATCCATAATCTATTTCATTCTCTCCTAGGTATACTTTGAATTCAACATTGTTTTATAACATATATTCATTAATAAATATGTCATATCAGATTGCATTCCATATAGAAAATTTAAGATTACTTTTTTTCTAGGTCCTTATAGTAGTATATTTCTTTGGGATAAAATGACAATGTTAACCAATTTCAAAAGTTTTCTAAAGGTTATTCTATGTAAAGGCCTTTCTAAGGTGAAGATTTAATACGCTGATGTCAAATTAACGTTTAATTCTAACACTTGCATATATTGTTACACTTGTAATTTGTAATCAACTTTTTAATAACTGTTTTCCATTTCTTGTATCTGAAGAATGAAAAATATGGAATACTTCACAAATTTTCATATTATCCTTCTGCAAGTGCCATTTTAATCTCTTTATTGTTGTAATTTGGGTATACGTGCTGCTGAATCATGTAGTATCCTCTAAATTTAAGTAGTTAATGATGCAATCTTTATACAATCTTATATCCTTGACTTCCTATTCATAACGAGGAAATCTTATTGTTCCTAACAATACTATTGACTTTATTTCCCTAAAATAATTTGTATAGTGAAAAAAATATTATATTGTTCTGTCGATTGCTCACATTTGCATTTTTTGTCAATGACAATTTTAAGTCATTTTCATTTTAAATTTGATCATACTTTAAGCACTTATAGCTAGGTCCTAAGGTGATGGCTTTTCCAAGTACTTATTTAAGCACCTGAGTTAGCTTTGTGGAGCTAATGGATTCAAAGTAAGCCTTGCTTATGAGCTACTTCTAAACTTCTGCAGCTTAAATTTTCCCAAATGTGGTCTTACCGGCACAAATGTCTACCTGACCCTTAATCTTTCTTCCATGTTGGAACAGACAAACCAGAATATCCTACCCTGACAACATAGTTTGTCTTACTGGAACAAAACTAATCTTAATTACAAGGGATCATAGAGAGATGTACAGTCCGGACATAACTGTTCTAACTAGGAGTTATTTTAACAAAATATATTTGTTTATTATACCTACCATTTCAAAAGTAGCTAAAAATTGTTCATATGCATGGTTACCTAATGTCTGGCCTGTCTACCTTCCATCCAGGCAGGAACTTACACTACTGCCTTTCTATCACCAAATATTTCCATAGATCCAGGAGAAGTCCATATCTTTCTCCTCATTATTAGGCCTTAAATTGGAAATGTTTTAATCACAGAGTTTCCTCTTGCCTCCAGGCTGTAAGTCTACATATGGTAAAGCTTTAGGTCTAACTCTACCTAACACTGAGGGAGAGATAATGCAATAATACTTTAAAACAGAGTTGTCTTTGATACCCTAACCACAACAGAACAATGCAAAACATGTGCCCTTTTTATTATATTATATATAGCTATATATTTTATATTTATATTCATATATATAGTTATATATTTTATATTTATATGTTATGATTTTATCTTTCACACTGTGAACCTTATTAGAATTAATTGATAATTTGACAAATAAATTGATAATTATTTATTCCAATAAATAGAATTGGAAGATAAATAATTGGGTTTAGAATACATACTAGAATATAAAATGTAAGAGATTTTACTCTGCTGCTCTGTTTATTGTTTTAACTCGCTGGTTCCAAACTGTTTTTCCTCCATATTTCTGAAGCATTCCTATTGTTTATGCCCAAATTTTTCTGATATGTCCAAAAGATATTATTCTTCTGCAAGAGGTATGGGTACTAGGATCCCATGTCCTAGTTACCCACATCATCAGATAACAGGGTCAAGACTTGTCAACCAGGCCCAGGCAACATGCCAATAGAAAGTAATTGTAAAGCCATGTCAATTTCTCATTTCCTATAATATTTCAGAGGCACAATTCCTTGATAAACAGGAATTAGCAGTAAGCAATAGTGAAATTTAAGGCAACTTAAAATGAAGGATGAGATAACAAAATATGAGAGAAAGTACTGTAATTCAAATTTTCAATTTACAAATGACCAGTCCATATGAGTGAACAAGATCACAAAGTGTCACAAGATTATGTTTAATACCCTCCCCTAATGATTAATGAAAGATTTCAGTCCAGCATAAGTGGGCTAGCAAAATAGTTCTTGGAAGGGTAGATCCACAATTGGTTTACCAAGGCCAGGAAAACTTGACTTAGAGGTCAAATGTAATTCAGAAAAAAAAAAAAAAACATTAATTGAGAAGATCCTTAGTGCTTAGAAACACTGGTACTTCAATAAACCTTGGTTCTGTGATATAAAAATGTTGTCATTCTCAAAACATTTGATCTCACGCATGTAATCCTAGATACTCAGGAGTCTGAGATCTGAGGATCATGGTTCAAAGCCAGCCCGGTCAGGAAAATCTGCCTTCTGAGTAGCTGGGATGACAGGTGTGAGCCACTAACACCCAGCTTAAGCACAAGACTTAGTCCTGGAACACAGTGTTGAGCTTGTGAAATCTAACACTGTGTTAAGAACTAACAGCCCTTGTTCTTGGGCCGGCCTCTAGGTAAAGCCTATGAAAAAGGTCTAATGTCACAGGAAGGTGAAAACACCCAGTTAATATGACTTTTATTCCAATTGACACTGCCTGTGGCTACAAAGGTCCTGGACTATGAGTTCACTTCAGCAATAGGCACTTGCTACTCTGGGGAGCCAGTATTCTACTGGCTTTGGTGTGCTTTGACTTCAGTAGATACAGCTAGTTCTGTTGGTAGTGTGACACAGGAGCTAAGGTCTGGGGCCAGCCCTAGGACTCTTCCAAGTGTTGCTCAGAGTCCCCCACAGAGTCTCTCAAGTAACTGGATGAAGCATCTAGAAGTAGGCTCCACAGAGAAGCTCATCCAGATAACTTACTCTTTATAGACAATCTTCTGATTCTTTCTGAAATACACCAACAGTGTATCTTTTATGAACATGGGCTTAGATTGCTTGGAGTACTCAAAGAGTGACAACACAACAATATTGACTCCTAGAAAATCTGGACCTGGGTATTGTAAAATACCAAAATAGTAAAAGTGATGATAGATGCAGAGAAACTAAGTAATTTGTGTAGAATTTCCAGAGAGATAGACACAAATGCTATATTCAGAAGAAAAGAATGTAATAAAAACCTAATTCTCTGGATAAATTATGTACCTAATTCAGGAAACCATGACCTCACCTAAAACTCAACATAGTATCCCAGAAACTGGCCATAAGGGAGAAGGCCAGCAAATTCAAAACATCTGTTTTAAGCAAACTCAACCAGCTTGGAAGAAACAGAGAAGTTACAGCCTAACATAGACATTTCACAATGAGATGAAAGCAAGTTAAGACAATCAAGCAGAAATTCTTTAGTAATTCTCCTCAGCAAAATTAAAAACAGGATAGAAGGTGTCTTTCTGGGTTGCTGATTTGCCCTCCTTTGGCTATAATACCGAGACTACTCAGCAGGAGGAGAGGAGAATGGGAAAAAAAAAGAGGATGAATACAAGTGTAATAAACACTTGGTGATTATACAAGAGACCAGCACAGAGACCCCCGTGAGAGCTGATGATGGACACGGGATGGAACGGAAGAAGAATAGACTTGAGGGCTAGCTGGGCTTGGGGACAGGGATTCTGAGGACAGGGTTCAAAAGACGGAATTGTGTCCAAATATGATTTGCAACTGTGAATACAGAACAAAGGAACCTGTTGGAGGCCCTGATTCTTAGCTGGGAGGAGGCAGGGAGGTGGTGGAGAGGGGAGAAGCTAATTAGCACATAACCTTACCATCTTAATATTTGAGAGAGGTAGCAATAAAGGCCCCTGAAGAACTGATAGCAGCCAATAAATAAAATAGATAAAGCACTTTCTAAACAAAAGCTGAGACTATATCTCCAGTAGACCTACTCTGTAAGAAATTTGGGTTTTGATCATTTCTCAGCCTTTTACCTGAAGTCCAGTAGGGTCTCTGTTCTTACCAGAAACGCTCAAATTAGCTTATTAAACGGCCAGAGAGAGACATGAATGAATATTAAGAAGTGGTTGGAAGTCATAAAACTCACTAGAATGCTCTATCATGCGATATAAGCTACTCTTATCTTTAGTATGAAGAATAAAAGACAATTAGAGTAATTGTAGCATTTATATGTCGAGAGACAATTTAAAAACCTTGAAATGAGATATCTAAAATTCAAACCATGGGGATGCATCGAGTATGTTTCCAGAGATTTGTTGTTGGAATCAAAACTGATACTTCCCGTTGTTTAACTTTGTTCTAGCACTGGGGCTAGAATTCAGGTTCTGGCTGCTCTCCCAAGATTTGCTCAGGGCTGGTGCTCTACCAATTGAACTGTAGAACCAGTTCCAGCTTTTTCATTTCTTATATTCCCTATCAAAAGAAATAGAGTGACTGAATGGATTAAAACAAAATACAAGGTTGGACACTATGTTGCTTATAAGAAACTTT